>NC_048603.1:16043457-16110957 GCF_003668045.3 Cricetulus griseus | reverse complement strand
ACATACACACACAGTCAAACACACACACACACACATACACACACACACACACACACACAGAGACACACCAGACATACACAGACACACACATACACACACACACAGACATACACACACACAGACACACACACACACACACACACACATACACACACACACACACACACACACACATACACAGACACACAGACAAACACACACACACACACACACACACCAGACATACACAGACACACAGAAAAACACACACACACACACACACACACACACACACACACACACACCAGACATACACACACAGGCAAAATGCAATACATGTTAAGCAAACAAGAAATGAAACCTGAATTGGAACTTCAAAATCTTTGTGTTTGCAGTGAGAGAAATGAGAGAAAAAAAAGACCAAGGCATCCTAAGAAGATGTTTGCAATATACACAGTGTATCTAGATATTTTTAAGAGAAATACTGCATTCCAATATGTTTTTATTCTTTTGTAAGCATGTATTCCAACTCAAGTGAGGTTTAAGCAGGAGTCACATACTACAACCCTTTCAACCTGGCAGAAAGGCTTAATGTGCTGAACCATTCGTTTGGAAAAGATTTACAAAGGGTAGAAACAGGATAACTCTGATGTAGACCGACCTCTAGAACTCAGCGGGATGTGCTGTGATGGACTGCAACCTTTTCTTGACTCAATTAGATCCCACTAGAGAATCACCCCACGAACACCTTGACAAAAGAGGCGGCTGATACTCACAGAACAACAAGAGGCTGTGTTCTGTGCTGACTTTGCTATTTTTCTTATTGTTTTCAAATGCATAATTTATGCCATTTTTCCTTTTTAATATTGCCAGAGGAGTTTACACATACAAAGAAAATATAAATGGAATACAACTGTACCACTAAAATAACTCTCTGGTAATATGCTTCAATATGGCATGTAGATTTTTAAGTATTTTCAACACTGTAGTTATCTGTAGCACTGTAATATTAAACAAAATTCCAATTTATTCCTCATTAGATATTCAAAAGTATTCCCTTCTTTCTTCCTCCATCTATTTACTTCACTTACCTCTCCAAGTCACCCGTCTTTTCTATACATACATACATACATACATACACACACACACACACAGACAGACACACTCTTCCCCCTTCACTCCTATAGCCTTCCTAAGGTAGCTACAGCCACTAGATGGCAATAAGTATATACAAAGATAAATGTACACATCTATGCCAGAGAGTCACATATTACTATAATCTAAAAACAGTATCATTATAAATCCTAAAGCATGACAAGCTAGACTTGAATATGTAAGGAATACACTGCAAACGCAAAGATTACCATGGAATGAATTCATGGAGACAGTGAGCAAAAGAAGAAGGGTGTATTTTTTAAATAAATAATCAGTTAAAGAAATATATATATACTTAGTTCCCTTATAGAAAGATAGCAAAATTGAACATGAGGGCTTTAAATTTTTTTTTATTTTACATGTGTGGGCATTTTGTCTGCATGTCTGCCTATGCAATCACATGTATGCCTGGCAGACACAGAGGTCAGCAGATGTACAGGAACCTATGAAACTGGAGTTACAGACAGCTGTGAGCCTCCATGTGGGTGCTGAGAATTGAACCCGGGTCCTCTGGAAGAGCAGCGGTGCTCTTACCTGCAGAGCCGTCTCTCCAGCCCCACTGGGGCTTTGTAACATCAGCTTAAAGAACATAGAAGCAAGAAAAGGTACAGAAAGGTAGGAGCTAAGGACTGTGTAGGAAAGTGGAGACAGAGTTCTTAACCTGTTTCTGGTGGCCTTTGGAAAGCAATGAGCTACAAACAAACAGTAAATTTCTTCTACTGAAAAGCAGGGACCTTGTGGGTAGCATCTGGGGTGGAGAAAGTGCTTGCTGGAGACAAATGGCCCTCAAGTTCTTTTCTCGAAACTAATCACTCAGTGAAATGAAGGAAAGAAATAACAGCTACTCATTCTAAGACAATCTATTCCCTCTGCACAGACTCTACCCTCACAAGGATGCATTTGCTTTGTGTTTGTTTTTGCTACCATTACAAAACTTCGAGACTCAAAACCAAGGCTTTTACCAAGCTATGACTTCCTTACCCGCATTGGATGGATGTCAGCATAAGGGGGTTTCCCTTCTGCCATCTCTATGGCAGTGATGCCCAGGGACCAGATGTCAGCCACACAGTTGTAACCGATTTCTTGAATTACCTCAGGAGCCATCCAGAATGGGGTTCCTATTACAGTATTGCGTTTTGCCATTGTATCCTGCAACGATATTGCATAAGCGTAAGTACTAGACAAAAACACAAAGCAAACAGGTATAGCAACATATTCATTAAAACATGTGACCAACTATTAACACAGATTAAAAAACTAACTACTTCCCTAATGCTTCAAATTAGTCACAGCATGACATATTTTAGGAATAAAAGCAATGAAATCAATGTTGTTTCCCTTTCATAAATTTGAGCATTTTGCTAATAACTGTCTTCTATTATCTACTGACCCTAACATCGTAAATAGACTCAAACATGGCTTCCCCTCCTTAAGAATAACAAGCTATCCTTCCATGCTTCCCTAAATTATCAGTTTAGTCAAAATCAAGCCTGAAAAACAGTCAAAAATATATCCAAATTATTAAAGGCAACTTACTGTTAACTGGCCAGCCACTCCAAAATCTGCAAGCTTTGCATGTCCTTCAGTGTTGAGGAGAATATTCCCAGCTTTTATATCTCTGTGTATTTTCCTCATAAAATGCAAATATTCTAATCCTTTCAATGTGGATTTTAGGATGGTTGCAATTTCATCTTCTGTTAACTGGGAAGGAATTATTTTTAAAATTATTGAAATACCATAACAGGTAAAGTCACAGAAGACAACATCAGTAACAAGTTCATTCTTTTTGTTTGTTTGTTTTGTTGTCGTTGTTTTTCAAGGTTTCTCTGTGTGGTCCTGGTTGTCCTATATCTAACTCTGTAGACCAGGCTGACCTCAACTCAGAGATCCGCCTGCCTCTGCCTTCTGAGTGCTGGGATTAAAGGCATGCCAGCGCAAGTGCTTCTTTCTAACAGCCATTAAACCTCTACAAAAAAGGTCAAGACTAACAAATCACAGAATTCCCGTCCTCCACATAATACTGTCATCCTATTATTACATACTTTCCTGAAGAATGGAAGATTAAATTTCTCTTAAATTATCTATGATGTTCCTAAAGTGAAAATGCAAACCCCAAGAATCACCTTGATTAGAAGTCAACATTTCCCTCTGAGGTACTATCATCTGTTTTTAATGAGTATTTCATTTACCTTTTTAAAAAATTCCTATAGTGTAGCATGATATTCTGAATTAACAATAAGTAAATATTTGGTCTTCTTTCTAGGTTTCTATTATTAAAAAATAATTTCTAAATCCCTTGTAATTTGCTGAACAAAAGATATGAAGGGGACACACACACACGCGAGCACGCGCGCGCACGCGCACACACACACACACACACACACACACACACACACACACACACACACACACACACACACGGACAGTCTCAAGTAGCACAGATAGCTTCAAACTTGCTATTGGGCTGCAGATGACACTGAACTTCTGGTCTCCTGCCCATACCTCCCTCCCCAGGATTGGGCTTTCAGGAATTCAGCTGGCACCCAGTTTGTGTGGTGCTGGAAACCAAACCCAGGGCTTCACACACAAGGGCAAGCACTCTACCAGCTGAACTGTATCTCTGGCTCCTTTTTTCAATTCATTATAAACTCTTTTGTACTAACGAAGTGACAATTGGTGGGACCCTGAATAATTAACAATAGGAAACAGACATGCTCATCAGAGGCTTACATTCTCAGGCAACTCATGACAGGTGACTTAATCACCAATGTCCAATGACTCACTTATGCCTACATAATCAAGTCAGGCATAAAGGATTGAGCTTGTGTTCCAAGTATAGAGGGAGACATAAGAAAAAAGGTCAGTGGCAGCTGGATGAAGAAAATACAGCAGAGAACCAGAGGAGGGTTGAGTCAAATTTTTGGATATCCAGGGCTATCTGAAAGAGGGTGGTTGAGTTGCATCCTAATTTGAAATCTTACTATTCACTAGCGTAAGGAAAGACAAACAGATGAATGACACAGAATAGTGATCCCAGAACTAGCCTATGTTTCTCTAGTCACATGATTTTCAACAAGTGTATCAAAACCATTTAATAGAGAAAGAAGAACCCTCTCAATACACAGCACCATAGCCAAATATCTACTCAAAATGGCTCAAGGGTTGAAATGTAAGACTACATCCAAACCACTTAGAAAAGAAAGACAGCATAAGCATGGGATGTCCCCCCACAACATGGGATAGCCACAGGGTTACAAGCACAAAGGAAACACAAATGGAGGAGGGGGTCATGAATTCTTTTTAAAATTTGTGTAATAACAGTTAACCCAACCCCTAAAATAGCAAAAATGCAAGTTATTTTGTAATCAAACAATGATTTCCAAAATATACAGAAAACTCTTAGAAGTCAACAAAAAAACATTTTGGTTTTTCAAGACAGGGTTTCCTTGTGTAGCTTTGGAGCCTGTCCTGGCATTCGCTCTGGAGACCAGGCTGGCCTCGAACTCACAGAGATCCGCCTGCCTCTGCCTCCCAAGTGCTGGGATTAAAGGCGTGCGCCACCAACGACCGGCCAAAACAACATTCTAAAACAGACAAAAGGACCAGAGTAGAAACTTCCTCAGAGACAAACTGAAGTGGATCAAGGTGGCTGTAAGGTGAAGACTCCCACAAGCCTCACCTCCCAGGTCTGACCCCAGAACTCACATAAAAAGCTAGAAGCAGCTGCATCCATTTTTCATCTTAGTTTTCAGATGAGCTGCCTGGAGTGCACGATGCAGCCAAAACAAGAGAAACAAGCTCAGCAGGTAGCAAGACTGAACCGACTTACGCAAAACCCTCTCAACTCCAGGCACCAAAGCAGGTAGAATCCCATGAGGGTGCATGACATGCACATAAAATAAATATTTTAAAGGATATACAAATGGCTAATAATCGCAAGGAAAGATCTTCAATACGTTAATTATGGAAATTAAAATAATAACTGAAAAACACAATGGGATGCCAAATCATCTTTTAGGGTTAGTGTTATTATCCAAGCAAAATAAAAAGTGTTAAAAATCTGAAGAAATTTAAACCTCTGAACTATTAGAGGGATGTAGAGTATTATCGTTACTTTGGAAAACCACATGGCAATTCCTTAAAAGTTAAACAGTTACCTTTTTTAATCTAGGGATTCAATCCACTTCTCAGAAAATATAAAAAGAACTGAAAACAAAATCTCCAAGAGGAGTCTGCACCTATATGCACAACACAGGAGGAGCAAGCAAGCTTCCATGTCCAGAGACAGGTGAATGGGCGAGCAAAGGGATGGATGCTTTTGTGTGTGTGTGTGTGTGTTTCCTGTCCCTACAACAAAATAACTGAGGACAGCAACATAAGAAAAGATTTGCTCTGGCTCAGTGTGGAAAGCAGGCCAAGGCTAAATGAGTCTACTGGACCAAACAGCAACAAGCAGAGAGACCGCACTGGGACAAAAATGACTACCCCACAAACCAGGTACAAAAGAAGATTGAGGTCCATTCTAGTCTCAAAGTCCTTTGTGGAGGAACATCCCTGATGGCCTGAGGACCTCGGGGCCCCACCTCTAAAGGTCTCACCACCTCCCAACTTCGTCACCCTGAGGCCCAAGACTTTAACTCACGGCCTTGAAAAGGGTGCTCATTCAAACCATGCCAACATATAATTGCTTGCAATGTGACCACTGATCTATGCCCATGGCTCTTCTCCCTTTCTAAGTTAACGGTTTTCAGTCACACTCAGAAAGCAGGAGATCAGAGTGTCATTTATGTCCCAGCTCTTTATAAACTCTAGGTCCTGACCCCAGATGGAGTAGCATAACTCAATGTGGGGTTTGTGGAAAATATGACAACATGAAGGGTTTCTGGTCAGCCTAACTCCCTTTCAGTCTGGCCACCAACTCCAGTCCTGCCTTCTACCAGGGACCCCACAGCCTCCACATATGGCACACACCCAGACAAGGAAGCTTCCTTTTTTGCCGCAGCAAGAGATCATCACAGAAAGCCACAACTAATCAAAATGCAGATAATAACTACCATGGGATCCCCAGCCAAAACTGGCATACCTACAACACAGGCCCTGCACCTAAGACTCAGCCAGCATTGTGGAAGACAGAGCTAAGAGCAGACCGAAACTGTCTATTCTTGGTGGTGAACACTAACCACATAGTAGGGTGCCCTGGACGCCCGTCTACCATGCTTGCCTGGTGTCTTTTAGAGGCATACTCAGCTGTTATCAAAACAAACAGCAGACCTTCACCTTCCTAAGACATGGACTTCCATTTTCAAATAATCTCTGTTTTTAATTTTTATTTATATATAAATTATAGCTTTAGCCAAAGTGGGTAGATTTCATGTGGAATTAATTCCCATTATTTAATAAAATTTAAGGCATCATAGTGTTTTATTTTTATAAAAAAAAAATTATCAGTACAAATAGACACAGACCATTTCAAACCATCAGTGAGCTGGTTGTTCTCTATCAATGTGGCACAGGTTACAGCCATCTGGAAAGAGGGACCTCAGCTGAGAAAGTGCTCCCACCAGACTGGCCTGTGGGAGAGCCTGCTGTACTGAGATCCATCAGCAGGCCTGTGGGAGAGCCTGCTGTACTGAGATCCACCAGACTGGCCTGTGGGAGAGCCTGCTGTACTGAGATCCACCAGACTGGCCTGTGGGAGAGCCTGCTGTACTGAGATCCACCAGACTGGCCTGTGGGAGAGCCTGCTGTACTGAGATCCACCAGCAGGCCTGTGGGAGAGCCTGCTGTACTGAGATCCATCAGCAGGCCTGTGGGAGAGCCTGCTGTACTGAGATCCACCAGACTGGCCTGTGGGAGAGCCTGCTGTACTGAGATCCACCAGACTGGCCTGTGGGAGAGCCTGCTGTACTGAGATGCACCAGACTGGCCTGTGGGAGAGCCTGCTGTACTGAGATCCACCAGCAGGCCTGTGGGAGAGCCTGCTGTACTGAGATCCACCAGCAGGCCTGTGGGAGAGCCTGCTGTACTGAGATCCACCAGCAGGCCTGTGGGAGAGCCTGCTATTGATGACTGGTATAGGAGGGTCCATCCCACTCTTGGGTTTGTGGTCCTGGGTGCTAAAGGAAAACAGGTTGAGCAAGCCATTAGGAGCAGGCCAGTCAGTAAGTAGTGTTCCTGTCTGCCCCTGCCTCCAGGTAACTGCCCTGGCTTCCCTAAGTGACAGACTTATAAGTCCTTTCCCTCTCCATGTTGATTTTGGGAATGATATTTTACCACAACAACAGAAAGCCTAACTAAGACAATCAGGTTGTACTGAAAACCCTTGGAGATTAAAACAAACAAACAAAAAAACAAAAACAAAAACAAAAAAACAACGCAGCAAAGACAATCTACTTCCTTCTGACAGAAGGGAATGGTGAAGATTTCAGCTCTAGGATGGAAAACATCCATGTCCAACCATGCCTAATGCTTCTTCCAGGCATCTGCTCAGAAGCTTCAAGAGGAAATTATCAGCAGGAATAGTTCATGTATGGGCTTAGTTGGGTGATCCTCAACACTTTGGGGTTTAATTCCATTTTGTCACTACACAAATGGGCAATGTCATGTGTGAATCATTTCAGTGGCATTCTACAGTCTGTTGAGAGAGAGAGAGAGAGAGAGAGAGAGAGAGAGAGAGAGAGAGAGAGAGAGAGAGAGAGAGATTGTAAGCCACAAATGAAGCACTCAGCAATCAGGGATGGAAATAAGACTTCTGTAGTTGAGCTAAGACATTACAAGACGGAAGTCTACATCTGGTTTCAATATGATTACGAATTCCCTGGCAAATTTAAAAAGAATTTCATTGTACAAAAACAAAAAGATGGTTTTGATAGGCTTTAGTCCTCTGGTTACTTTTGTTTCTAGAGTCATATGATTAGTATAATAATATGATACATTTAATATGTCACCGTGTATATGGTTTTGATAAAAAATGTACCCACCAACTTGTCTCAAGGGCAAATGCATAAATGATTTTAAAATAAACAGAAATCCTTAATGTTTTTAGTCAGTAAAAGCCAATGCAAGTCAAGTTTTTTAAGTTTATACAAAATTAGGAATTTACATTTCTAAAAATGAATCAAACTTACCTCATCTTTTTCATTTAATCATCTGTGCACATGAGACAATATATCCATTCTATGTTTAATACTGTTAGCTCACAGGGATACTAAAAAATCATTGTGAGAGTAAAACTTAAAATTTTATAATAAACTTTCCTACTATTTTAAGTTTCGCTTACACAATGATTTTGCAGAGAATCTTATTTAAAATACCTCTCTCTCTCTCTCTCTCTCTCTCTGTGTGTGTGTGTGTGTGTGTGTGTGTGTGTGTGTGTGTGTGTGTGTGTATGCACATGTGTTACACATAGCTGTAGGAATTTACAGAGGTCAGGACATCAGACTCCCTGGAACTGAAATGACAGGCATTTATGAACAGCCATTGTGTATGTTGAGAACTGAACCCAGGCCCTCTGCAAGAACAAGTGCTCTTATATGCTTTAGCTAACTTTGCAGTCCACTTGCATAAGATCTTAAAAACTGACTAAGGGCTAGCAAGGTGGCTCAATTGGTAAAAAAAATCCTTGCCGCACAGGTCGGATGGCCTGAGTTTGGTGCCCAGGGCCCATGGTGGAAGTCAAGAACTGAGTGGCAGGTATCTGAGCTCCACACAATCACTGTTGCACGGATCACCTCGACTCAGACACATCACACACTTACACACGTGATAAACAAACAAACTGACTAGAACTCAATAATGAAAGCCTTATAGTGTTTAAGCATGTATCAAATCTCACCTCTTTCAAAACATAACCTTACGTTAATTACTCAAGTCAAATTAATCTACCCACTGATAATAACTTATATTGACTGAGCTCTCACCACCTTACTCTACAGCTATTGTTTTACTTCCTACCCAAACAAACACAAGATTAGAAGGTAGGTGTGGAATGAATTAAAACCCTGCTCCCCTGTCCCCTTCTTCATAATATCCAGGACAGTTAGTGAACAAAGAGCTACTATATACCATGAGGTAGTATGGAAACACTCCTCAACAGCCATCCTTAAAACTAACTGTGTGGCAAAACCAGCACTCTGGAAACTCAAGCCACTTAATAATCCTCAAAGCCTCGAAAGCCACACAATCCCTGCCAAACTCCACTGCTCCCCTTCAGCATCGCCCCACTGAGGGAGGGAGTTCACAGCTGAGACCACGCACCTGATGATGAAGAGCAGTGACCAAGGAGAGAAGAAAATAGTCAGCATGCATAAAACTCCTAACTCATTGTTAATTTAAAAAGAAAACGTAAACACCATCTTTAAAGGATTTTTCCTTAACAGTAACCTGTGGATAGGGGATGCTGGTGTCACTCACCACCGTCACTTGTCCCTCGCTGGGAAGCACTGATGTAGGTAAGGACAGTAATACGATATTACCCCATTTCAGGATTAGGAGGCTCCCGCTGAGTGAAGCTACACAGTGCACCCAGGTAAGCAACATCCCAGGCTCTCAAGTCGGGTCTTCCGGCTCCACACCCAGAACCCCCACTGAAGAACATCATGGCAGGATGCCGTTCACGGTTACCACAGACAGAGAGCTCCCTGAGAGCTGGCCTGGCAAACCATCTGCCTCCAGAGGAATGTTCAGCATGAAGGTGGGCCTGACCCACAGAACTGTCAAGAGTGCCAAGAAGAACAGCAACAAAGGAGGACGACCGGGCAGGTCACCAAACAGACAAGAGAAAACCACTGTAAACCTACTGTGCTTAGTCAGGGCAAGAGGAGCGCATGTTTGGAGGGCTGAGCTGTATGAGGGAGGATCCTAAAGAAAAGTGGAGATAATCCGATCAGAATTGAGAAGAGCCATAATGAAGCATGAAGTACACCGTGCAGGGTGCCGGAGAGCAGGACATGGTGGCACATATTAAAACTCTGAGACTGCTCACACAGTGCACACGCACGAGCTCTTCCCATCTGCTTTAAAGCCATGACTCCAGCGGAGGGACCAGAGAAGAAGCACAAGTATCACCTTCCACAGAAAACACTCACCCTGCTATGATCTGAATATGAAAAAGAAAAGAAATAAAACAAAGACTACTGAACTGAAGCTTGGTGCACAGCTGCTGGTGTCCTCCACAGAGAGGAAGGACTCAGCTGTGGACCAGGAGGAGGGGCCTTACTGGAAAAAGCAGGTGACCGTGTGGCATGCATGACCTTGAGGACAAGCTCTTGCCTTCCCTCTCTCTGACTCCAGGCCTGAGGTGAGCAGCTTTACTCCTTACAGCTTCCAACCCTGATGCTTCTGCCTGAGAGCAGAGGAGCCAGGTGACTCTGAGCCGTAAGCCAACACTAATCTTCCTGCTTTGTTTACTTTCTGGCATTTTAAAGCCATGATGAAAAGCTAACACTCTCCTGGGACTCTAGTACAGAAATGAACACACAGCAGTGCCTAAGACTAAGACTAAGACTAAGCAGAGGGGCGAGGGGCCCCAGATATAGCACTGGTCTTTAAGGCCAGCGAGTAGACTTCACTGAAGAATTCACCTCTCACTGACATATGGGCAACAAGCTCTTTAAGAAACATCAACCTTCCTATCTCTACTGTAAGGAAGGAAGTGAGGGGACCAACATCTTTGACAATCCGTGTCACCTGACACCACTACCAAAATTTAGCTTTCATTACGGAAGATATTTTTGAGGGGCTTTTTTTTTTTAATTCTTGGTATATTTTAGGGGGCTTTTTGTTTAACAAATACATAAAAATGTGGGAGTTTTGGGCCGGTCTAGCACTCCTACTAATATACTCTGATTCCCTCATAGGCAATCACTACTTCTCTGTATTCTGATCATGTCTTGTCAGCCTCATTATGGCTACAAGTGGAAGCCAATTGCCACAAAACAGTCCAAATGTTCACAGTGATCTGCTCAGACAAAGGCACATCCCATTCTGAAGCACTGAGGTAGAGGCCCATCACTCTTTACTCCTGGATTTCTAACCGAAATGTATAATCCAGGACGCTGCTGGCAGCAAACCTGCTGTCAATATGGTGGTACCACAACAAACTCTACTCATTACTTTGACCCTGAGTCACGGCACATCCAACACTCAATTTACAAAGAATTTCCCTTACATTAGCAAACAGATCCTCTTTACAGTTTAAAAACAAAGTATAACACACACACCAGCACCAGAGGCAGGCAGATCTCTGAAAGCTCAAGGCCAGTCTAGTCAAGATGGTGAGGTCTAGGCCAGCCAAGTCCCTGTAACCAGACCCTATCCCTAAATAAATAAGTAGTTTAATGTGCCTTTCTATAACTTGTAACCAACAATTGAAAATGATACCTACAGTGCCTAAAAGCTAACATGAAATCAGGTGGTGGTGGTGCACACCTTTAGTCCCAGCACTCGGGTGCACAGGCAGGTGGATCTCCTGGTTCAAGGTCAGCCTGGTCTACAGAATGAGTTCCAGGACAGCCAGGACTACACAGAGAAAACCCTGTCACCAAAAACCAACAAACAAAAAGTTAACATGGAAGTGGGGGAAATTCCTAGGATAGAGACACTAACCCCAGAAATGCTAACCATTATTCTCAAGTGTGAGGTCTCTACACTGACTCCTATTTCCTCCTGCCCCAAGACAAAAGGAATGCAATATTTGAGGCCAATGAAAGTATAATAAAATAATCTTTACAAGAAACACGGAGACTTTTTAGAGGTCTCCATTTTGCCTCTTTGCCTACTCTGGCCAAATTACATGTTTACTTCAAATTGAACTGATACTGTGTTCAGATTTCATCTCGGAAATCCCCAAATGCTTCAAATTCCATTATTTTTCATAATACAGTCAAACAGAATAGTGAGCCAGACCCTTCAAAAGCAATATGAAAGCTTACATGTGACACTTTACCTAAGTATCAATCAAACTTCGGATTCCAACTTCTTTATGATCCCAATCTCACTCCCTCTCTCTCGGTTAAAATATATATAAAATATAACATGTATAAAACTGAGCATGGGCTCTTAGGTACCAGGGTGAAGAAAAGACTGGAAAAGTGCAGAGCATGTCATCATTCCATGTTGTCATCCCATACAAGAAAGAGATCTGAGAGTACAGAGTATCCAGAGATTCAAGCAATAAAAAAGTTACGGGGCTCACCTAAAAAAGCACAAACCTTCCCCTCAGCACAGAGTACATACATTAGGACACATAGCTAGAATATTTTAACTATTATTACATAGGAGAGGGCAGAAAGAGTTTGTCTTTCATGAAATCTGGGCTGCACATGTCTGGCAAAGAAAAAAGAGAATCTATCGCAAAGTCCCACAACTGGTGATCTAAAAATGAAAGCTCTCACTACTTACACCACATGTAAAAACACGTATATATGTCGCTTATAATCCCTTGATCTGCAGAGAAAGAGAAGTGATAGTATACTGTGAAAATGGTCACTGGGCAGGCATTTAAGATCCTTTCCCACATGAAAAGATTCCTGAAAAAGAGATCACAAAACAAAACAAAAAAAGCACTCAAGATATAAGAAGTTGTAAATCCAGTGTGAACTGTATCTATTACACAAAGGAAAAGCATGCAACAAGGTGACAGGGAAAGAGAAACATGAATTAGACCGGTAACACACAGGCAGATATAAATAAACCCCTAGAAAATCATGTTATGGAATACAGGCCCAAATATATCAAAAGACATCTATTATCAGCAATAATACAACAGAGAGGCAAATTAAATCATGATAAGAATTTAGTTATGTTTTTAAAAAGAAAAAGTGTTTGATAGATTTTTTTATTTAAATTAGAAACAAGCTTATTTTACATGTCAATCCCAGTTCCCTCTCCCTCCCCTCCTCCCCTGCCCCCCACCAACCCTCCTAATCCTATCCCCTTTCTGCTCCCCAGGGAGGGTGAGGCCTTCCATGGGGGAATCTTCAAAGTCTGTCATGTCATTTGGAGCAGGGCCTAGACCCTCCCCTGTGTGTCTAGGCTGAGAGAGCATCCCTCTATGTGGAATGGGCTCCCAAAGTCCATTCGTGTACTAGAAATAAATACTGATCTGCAGTAAATCAAGTGTTCAAATCAGAGCTGCTAGGAACAGAGCACAATTCTAAGGCCAGTTCAATCCATTTGAAGAGCCAGTGCTTGGTTTTATTGAAGAAACTCTCACTGTACTAACAAATGTAACTTCTTCTTTTTTTTGTTTTTTGTTGTTTGAGACAGGGTTTCTATTTGTCTTTGGAGACTGTCCTGGAACTCGCTCCTGTAGACCAGGCTGGTCTCAAACTCACAGAGATCCACCTGCCTCTGCTTCCTGAGTGCTGGGATGAAAGGCGTGCGCCACCATGGCCCGGTGCTTCTTTAATTAACGGTGATTCAAAGGGCTAATGGTGAGTGCTACAACTCTGCCCTTGGCCTGCAGTCCTCTGCACATCTCTACCAAAACTGTGTGACCCAGAAGAGACGATGTGGTGCACACAAGTAGGCTGTGCTATGCCAGGTGATGCTCGGACCAGTCACTCGGGAGTAGTCTGAAGTCACTCAGTGCTGATGAAGAAACAAGAGTCACAAAGACATGAAAACACTTCCCCATGTTCATGGTAAGTACCGAGGAATTCTGGTCCAGATTTCATGGTTTTGACAACTACAGGTCAGACCTACAAGCTTGGTACTCTCTGTCCCCAAAACCTACTTTTATTTCTTTTTGACTTCACTTTCCCTTTGGAAAAAGATTTAACAACAGTTCTTCTAGTTGTTGAATCTTCTTATGACAATTAAATCCTGTAACGTAATATGAAATATGCAGAAGACTACCTGGCACATTACAAGTACTATATACGCTGTTTTCACAGATCTCCCAAAAGCCTTACAGTGAGCTTCCAACAGACAAGTATCAACATTTTAACCCAACAGAAGTTGCCATGCAAGATGGCCTTGATGTATGGCCTTCGTCATTCTGAAGATATGGTGATTAAAGAAACCTGGGCTTTCTAACTATTTCCTTTACAAAATAACAAACCCACCACAAGCCTCCAGGGAAAACATACATATCACTTCAGATTCTAGACTCTTGAGTCTAGACTCTCCTTTCCACCAGCCCCATTCCCCTAAACCAAACTAGTATCACAGAAACAGTTCATCCAGGTAAAGGTTTCAAAAATGTTCTTTAATAGAACAAACTAAATATTACCTGTGTTTTAAGACACAAAATTTAACTGATAATTAGCATCTGTACAGCTGGGTCCTGGATACTTTCACAAATTTCTTTTTTTTGTTGGTTGGTTGGTTGGTTTGGTTTTGAGAAAGGGTTTCTCTGTTTAGCCCTGACTGTCCTGGAACTTGATCTGTAGACCAGGCCGGTATACAGAGATCTGCCTGCCTCTGGCTCCCGAATGCTGGGATTAAAGGTGTGTACCACCACCACCCAGTGACAAATTTCAACTCTAGGACAACTAAGTTATGGAGACTGAAAACCCCAAAGGGGTCACTGGTCTGAGACCTAGTGATCTTTACCATGTAACTCTGATTCTCCTTTTCTGCCTCAACAACTTTTGTGCAGACCCAACTGTGTACTTCTAACGAGATTTCTCAAAGGCTGAGAAGAACTGCTAGAGGGGTCTAGAATACACACATGTTCAACTGTAATAGGTTAACAAATTACTCTGCAAACACTTCTATTTGGGCTGGAGAGTCCGTGGTTAGCAGCAGTTACTCCTCTTCCAGAGGACCTGGGTTCGGTTCCTGGCACCCACTTGGTAGCTAACAGCCATTTGTAACTTCAGTTCAAAGAAAACCAACTTCTCTTCTGACCTGTGCAGGTACTCGCATGATATACCGCATACATACATGGAGGCAAAACACACAAAACAAAATAACCCGATCTTCTTAAATGATATTCATTTAATGTCTCCTGAGTTTAAGAGTATAAAAGTAGATAGAATATGCATATAGCAACTGAGGTGGCATAGACTAACACTGACTCTAATACAAAAACAAATCTGAATTTACTTATGTAACTGCTGTCTCCCCTCTGAAACTCCATAAATTGATCATGGAAGAAATAAAGACAGAGGTGATGAGAACCAAGGGGAGGGGAGGAGGAGAAGGGAACAAGGAAGGAGAGGCGAGGGCGACGGAGGGGAAGAGAGGAAAGTGAGAGGCAAGGAGGGGGAGGAAGTGGGGACAGAGGATGAAGGGAGCAAACTAGGTGATAAAATAGCTTGAAAAAAGAAAAATGATTCTCACAGCAATTTGAAAACCATTTGCATGCACATATCAGCATCACTGTGTTATGGGAAAGGAGTAATAAAAATAAATCCTTGCAAACTAAAATCTAAGTGCTGAATACACAGACAATTACAAGTCTCAGAAAATAAAGTACAATAAACCAACACTCTCACACCCTTCTAACAAAGGCAAGTGATAGAGAGATCTGTGTATGTGTGTGTGTGTGTGTGTGTGTGTGTGTTTGAGTGTGTGTGTATGAGTGTGTGTCAGTGTGTGTATGAGTGTGTGTATGTGCCCGTGTATGTGCATGTGAGTGTATGAGTGTGTGTGTGAATGTGTGTGTATGTGCGTGTGCGTGTGTGCGTCTGTGTGTGTGTGTGTGTGTGTGTGTTTGAGTGTGTGTGTTTGAGTGTGTGTATGTGCCCGTGTATGTGCATGTGAGTGTGTGAGTGAGTGTGTGTGTGTATGTGTGTGAGTGTGTGTGTATGTGCGTGTGTATGTGCGGGTGAGTGTGTGTATGTGCATGTGAGCATGTGTGTGTGTATGAGAGAGTGTGTGTGTGTGTGTGTGTGTGTGTGTAGATACAGATCTATTCTATACATGTATCAATCAGATTAAACACACATCATCATGGAATGAAAAAAGGAAAAATTACCAAGGATACTTTTCCAAAGGTGAAGAAACACAGTGTTCATGCTGAAAGAATTTACTGTTCCCTGAGCATAACTAATAAAAAGGATTTAAAGTAAGCCCAATCTTCTACTCCTTTCATATACTTTGTTCCTTGTGAAATATCAGAAACATAAGGATAAAAAGAAAAGCCCCAAAACTCCCAGGGGCAGTGAGACCCACAGTGAGACACTGATAGACACTATATCATACTAGCAATGCCAGATGCTAGAAAATAATAGAACGAAGTCACAATTTAAGAGAAAAATACCTTTTATTTAAAATCCTGCATAGGCTAACAACCAAACTAATTAAAGATAGTTTCAGATATGCAAGAACTCAAATAATGAACCTCTTATCTCAGAGAGAAGACACTTTGGTTAGAATAAAAAGCAAGGGGAAACAGGAAATATGTAAGAAAATGGTGGCACTGACCCAGGAATCCAGTGGAAAGAAAGCCCAAGGTTGCAGCTGTACATCAGACCTAAAAGGCAACGAGTCTACATTAGAACAGGAAATCAAGAGGCTCCAAGAAAGACTCCTCAGGAAAGTACCCACACATTTTGAGAAACAGATACAGCGAGGAGCAAACAGGAAGACATTAGAAAACCACAAAGATGGCACACACTGCTCTGGTCACCATGGGAAGACAAGCAGGAAAATCTCCAGCAAAAACAAATGTAACAATAACGCAGGCCCATCAGATATGGCAATCATCCTAAGGGACTGATTAGGAGATGGAAAACCCATCTAAACCAGATGCTGAGAGCATTCTCCTTTGGTGAGCTAGGGGTTACACTGGCCTTCAGAGACAGGAATGGAACTTTAATACCCTTACTTCCTCTCTGAAGCTACTTTCCACCCCTCTCGTCTGAGCCATTCATTCTTAAGTCTCCCAGTCTTTAGTGTTTACTGAGTACTCTACTTGCTAGGCACTGTTCAGAAGCTAGAGATAAAACAGTGAACAAAATAAGTCACAAAGTGTGCCCTGTGGACCGGATCCGATGATTGTTACTCTTGAGAATCAGTTAAGCAACTATTCTTCACTGACCTGTATCAGGCTAAACATTCCTGCTGCTCTTTAAAAACACTAAACTCTTTACAGATATGCTTTTATTGTTTTACATTACCACCTAAGATGTATAGCAGATAAAACATTCATCAGTATTATTTACACCTCCAGTGAGGTGGACTAGGTAAGCCTCTACCAATAAATGTGTTCCAACTCATTTCACTCAACTGGCATGTAAATAAAGTTGTTAAACTTGCAAGGTACTGTAAAATGTTATTAATAACTAAAAAGATGAGGAAGCCCAAATTTTTCAGTTGTTATCTTCCCCAGATCATCATCATGCTAGCTCACAGAAAAATTAAAACTTAAATTCATCATGTGGAAGTTCAGGGTTCATCATGTATGTATCTGTGTGTGTGTGTGTATCCGTGTGTATCTGTGTGTGTGTGTGTGTGTGTATCTGTGTGTGTGTATCTGTGTGTGTGTGTATCTGTGTGTGTGTGTGTGTCTGTGTGTGTATCTGTGTGTGTGTGTGTGTATCTGTGTGTGTGTGTCTGTGTGTGTGTGTATCTGTGTGTGTGTGTGTATCTGTGTGTGTGTATCTGTGTGTGTGTGTGTGTATCTGTGTGTGTGTATCTGTGTATCTGTGTGTGTGTGTGTATCTGTGTGTGTGTATCTGTGTGTATGTGTGTGTGTGTGTATCTGTGTGTGTGTATCTGTGTGTGTGTATCTGTGTGTGTGTATCTGTGTGTGTGTGTGCGCGTGCACGCGTATGCATTGCGTGTACATGTGTAGGTGTATGTATGTATGTGTATGTGTCTGTATATGTATACATATGTGTATGTGTCTATGTGTATACGTATGTCTATGTGTGTATGTGTATAGTGGGTTATCCAAAACAGAAATGAGGCTAACCCTGAGAGGATAACCTGGGGACTTCTTAGACTTTTCCAAGTACAGGACAGCCCTCTGAGACACAGACTGACTCCACGTCAAGGCACAGCTTCATAATTACACATGGATCATTCTGAAAACCTCTAATCCAAACTGTAACTCATCTTAAAAAGCTTCCATTTCATAGCAATATATAATGTTTAAGATGCATAAATGTTTAGGGATGCTAAATGGCAATTAATATAACTTGTTATTTTTTAATTCCTTAGAATTAAAATTCCTTAGAAAGAGGGACTTTCTAATACTAATCCTATAAATATGCTAAATTACTCTTTTTAAATGAAAACTTAATAATAAAATGCTTACATTAACTTGTATTAACAACAACAGAACACAGCTCTTGTTAGTGAACCAAAGAAGGTCTTAAATTAAAGCTATCAAGGTAGACATTTTTTAACATAAGCAAGCCCCAAAACACTGCATAACTTCCATAATAGAGAACCAATACAACACACTCTTGTGTTTCAAATATACCAAAGTTATCAGCATGCCATTTTTTGGTGGACTTTCTTTGATATATAGACCTATCTATTCAATAATTTACTTTATTATGTAAAATGTAATATCCATGCAAATTACAGCTTATCCTTACAACACCAAATACCCGGGTAGCTATTATATTCACAGGAGGAACAGCCAATTGATCTTGTCAACTCAACAAACATTTATTAAAGACTTGCTAAATGTGAGTAGCTCTTCTAGGGACTTTGAGTATTTCCTAGAAAAATATATTAAAATTCCTGGGGAAAGCAACCATAACTACTCTTCTCCAAAAAAATGAAAAGAGATTAATGTGATTTCCAAGTATATGACAAAATTGGCTAACTAAATAGAAGGGTCACCAAAACTTAAAGATAGATAGCATGAAAATGCTGAGGAAAATATTTTTAAAAATCCATTAGCTGTTCCAACTGAAGAAAAGGATCACCAAACTTAGTATGTATGATACCAAAAATTCTGTGATGTGTTTGTGAATACAACCTCAAAATTCTGGAATTTAAGCCATACACACACACACACACACACACACACACACACACACACACACACACACACCGAGTAGCTACAAACTAAAGGATTCAAGACTGCTGACCAGTGACTTCAGCAATGCTACAAGAATCAGACAAAATGCATCACGCACTGATACACAGGAGTGCCACTGTCATCCAAGCTGTAGTTTTTACTACCACTAACTTCCACAGTCACCACTCACTACACCATCTGAGGATCTGGTCTGCACTGTGTCGGGTATCAACACTTAAACTGATCGTTACCACCCTTTACAACTCACAGGGTCATACCTAATTACCACCAAGCTTCAGCCTATGCGTTCATCTTTTCTTGTAGGTTTCCCAAAGAAAAAGTGCAGCAAGTTGTGAAGATTCTTGTTAATATTTATGCTAACAATGAGATAACTCATAACTTTTTAAAAAGGTATTTGACACAAACTGTCAGACATGTCGTGCAAATTGATCAAAATGGCCAAGAGAAACAAAGAAGACATAGGATGGCAGAAAGAATTCTAAATTAGATGACTCCTCTGGCCTATTAATCAAAATAGGCAACATGGCTGTTAAAACTGTGGGGCTGGAGCAATGGCTCCTAGATTCTTCTGAGGCCCTGAGTTCAATTCCCAGCAACCACATTGTGGCTCAGGACCATCTGCAATGTGTTCCAGTGCCCTCTTCTGGTATGCAGTGCAGGCACTCATGCAGGGAAAACACTATATACAGAATAAATAAATAAATCTTTAAAAAGAAAAAAAAACAGTTACAACTGTAATAGCACTTGTCATTCACTGTGTTCCTTCCAGAGCAACTATGCTAATAACAGCAGTTCTCAATCTGTGGGGTGCAACTCCTTTGGGGGGTCACGCATCAGATATTTACATTTCTATTCATAACAATAGCAAAACCACAGTTATGGAGTAATAATGAAAACAATTTTATGGTTGGAGGTCACCACAACCTGAGGACCTGTATGAAAGGGTCACAGCATTAGGAAGGTTGAGAACCACTGTAACAGAAGATTTAATCCAATTAATCTAGGGATTACTATATAGACACAAATTGCTTAGGGAATAAAGATTAATTTCAAATAAGACATAATATTCTGTTGTTGGTTGGTGGATTGGCTGTCTCAGGGCCTGATATGTAGCTCAGCCTGACCTCAAACTCAGAATTCTCCTGCCTCAGCTTCCTACACATGGTAAAACTGTAAGAACATGAAAAGAGAAATAGAGAAATTATGCAAATTCACCAAGTCAGGAAACTGAGAAGACAAGGTAACAGGAGACACCAAATGGCTAAAGATGAGTTTGTTCTCCACCCTACCAACCCGTTCTTATTTACACAGCAGTAGGCTACAGCCTATGATAGAGCAGATGGGCAAACTGTAAAACAGGAGAGGGTCAAGACACAAACACTTGCTTGTGTGACCTACAGGCCAGAGGAACATGAACTTAAACGTTTCTTTACAAGGCAAGTAACTCAAGTCAGGTTGCTTTTTCTTGTGCTTTATTTTTAAATTCTCAAAGAAGACATGATCAAGATTTTAAAACAATAATTTCAATTCCAAAAACAAGCACAATGCCAGGAAACACATTGGACCTCAAAAGTCACTGCTGTGTAAATAAGCAACAACACCACCACAAGCTCTATTGTCAACTTGCTAAACAATCGCTTAGTTGTATTTTCTTCCATTTAAAGCAAAAAGTACTGCTTTGAGAACCTCCTACAGGAATACTGCGTTTTTATCATTTGCACCCAGCCAGCTCCCCTCCCATGCCACCCTCCCCCGCTCCCTCTCAAATTCTCACATTCATGACCTCGTCTTCTATTAATTATTACTGTTACATATTTATATGTTTCTTCTTTATAGCAGACTTGACATACATGAAGCCAGACAACGAGCTGACCTCCCTACTCCTCTGAGGAAGATTGCTACTGAAATGGCTGCAGTCTACAGCACATGAACAGCCCTGTGAATGTCAGGGTAAATCAGAACACACCAAAGCTGACTCGTGTGAACACCGTCTCGACCTGCTTCTCCACACACCTCGCTGTTTTTATTCACACTTCTGAGATAATTACACAAGTAGGAAATTCAGTGGTCATGCACTGAATTTTAGTTTTCAGGTTAGTCTCCAGCTTTACAAAGGTCAGAGCTGTAATGAAGTTTTATGTCCACCTGCAGACGTGAATTCATTCTCATGACTATAAACATAGGAAAAGCCATGTCAAGGACATTGCAGACAAACATACATGACAAGGCCAACTGAATAAACCAGTCTCTATGAAACCTACACTAACACCAGACCCAAAATACAAGGTATGGACTTTTTTAGCCAGGCAGTGGTGGCACACGCCTTTAATCCCAGCACTTGGGAGGCAGAAGCAGGCAGGAATCTGTGAGTTCGAGACCAGCCTGATCCAAAAAGTGAGTTCCAGGACAGCCAGGGCTGTTACACAGAAAAACCCTGTCTCAAAAAACAAAAAAAACAAAAAACAAAAAACAACTGTACTTTCACAGTTCATAATAATGGTACAAGAAAGAAACTTCTTGAATCAACTGCCTACTCTGTACTCAAAATGGTAACATTAATATTTTAAAACCATGAAAATAGATGTTTAAAATTCTGTCATATGCTTGTACTCTATGTCTTATTTGATCATTTTAAATACCACGTGGAGTGAGGCTAGCCCTGGAATGATTTTATGACACTCCTGGAGTGAGGCTAGCCCTGGAATGATTTTTATGACATTCCTGTAACTTGGGTGTGATTATTTTCAATTGTTCTGCCATTCAAGAACCATCTGATCCACATAAACACTGGTTAAGAACAATAGAAACTCTAAGATACTTACTTAAAATGTCACAAATTATTTAATCCTCTGTCAAAACAGGGATTATTTAAACTTCTGTTCCACTTCCTTTTAAAGAAATCCTATTTTCTTTATTTTTCTCCACAGGGAAAAAAAATGAGAATAAACGTCCAAGCGTTCCACCAATCAAAACTTTAAAATGACTCTGGTTAACCACAAATTGATTCAAATAGTTATGCACTTTTTCTAAATTTATTTTACCAAGACATGTTTGACAGCATATAGTAACGTCGAGTAGAGACTGAATTACTGTTCTACAGGATTACAAACCATTTCACTGATAATTCTTCTTTGCCATTTGTGTTAGGTCACAACAAAGCCATAAAAGCTTTATTAAGTAATATACTTCACTTCACATGTATGTAAAATCTAACACTTTCATTTTCACACATCTATTGGACATTTGAGAAACAAAAATGATTTCAATTATTTTCAAAAATTCAGAAATGTAACTTCAACTATTTACCAGCAATAAGTGGTAATACAGAAAAATTAAGATGAGGAGATGTAATGAATGTCACGACGTGTAAATAGAATTGCAGCCCTCACGTAGTGACCTTGGTTACTAAGTGTGTACTGACTCGTGGAGGGTGGTTCCCTGGCACCTGAGAGCCATCTGGTGACTCAAGCTGCCTTAGAAAGACGCAAGGCTATTGTAACCTCCGTCTTCACACTCACGGTCTCTTTGTAATAAAATACTAGACTCTAAAGTGGAACTTTAAAAAGGGATTAAGGAATCAATTTTGAATACTTACTGTCTTGTTTCGTAACCTAATGATGTCTGACACGGAGCCAGCGCCGCAGTACTCCATGACAATCCAGAGGTCTGTGTTCTTGAAGTAACTGCCATAGTACTTCACCACATAGGGGCTGAAGAAAGAGACAGTGGTGTTTAGTCCATTTGCAAAGAAAATTTTTTTCTTAATCCTAATATAAAGTATTCTCAACATTTCATGTTTCAATAAATGAATTTAACTTCTATTTACATTGAATCGTCTGCAGCTATAGCTCGGCAACTGTGTATAATTAGTTTTCACTGCATGGATGAAAACTTAACAGGATTACAAGCCAGAGGAGGCCCAAGTGTTTTTAGTGATTCCCAACAAAAACAACGCTTCATTTTGGCAAGACATTTACTACTTAATATTAGAAACAAATGGAGGTTTTTCCTTTAACAAAAATCTTTTAAATGCAACAGTTCTAAAGGATTTTTTATTCAGTATTAATGCTCAACTTCAAAATGATGTAGATTTCAATGAAGCCAAGTGGGATATTTTTCTTTCATGTTGTTCTTGAGAAAAAAAATTATTTATACAAGCAGCATACATTCAATCAGTATCATTAACAATTCATAGTATTTCTGAACTGACATTTCAAATCTTTCAGAGATCAATAAGCTGTATTTATACCTGTTTTTCAGAAAACTTAGAATCAAACAATGACATTACAGTTGTTGGTTTTTAAAGATATACTACATACACTGGCATATAAAGTATCTTGTCTGCAGAATATCCCTTTGCACTGTATGAATGTCTGTTGCTGTGATGGGTTTAACAGAAGCTGACTGGCCAATAGCTGGACAGGACGAGGTTGGGAGGGAGCCAAACAGAGAATGCTGGGAAGAAGAAGGGTGGAGTCAGGAGCACTGAGCAGAACCAAGACGGACATGCTGTACGGCCTGGGAAAAGGAACCAAGTCACATGGCAAAGTGTAGATAAAAACATGGGGTGACTGAAAACGCAACCGTTAGCTAGTAACAAGCCTGAGCTATTGGTCAACCATTGATAATTAATATTAAGTCTCTTGTGTGGTTACTTAGGAGTGGCTTGCAGAACAGAAACTTCCACCTACACTTATCTAAATCAAAGGAAGCAGAGTATTCAAAATCACAGAAAACACACAAGGATTAAAACTACAAAACAGCATAAACTATGTTGCATACAACTTTTATGTAAATCAAGCTCAAAGGCAGACTTGATCATGGTGGGACAATCAGAGAGAACGTGATAGAAAGGATTTGATCTAAGTAAAACTGTTTTTTAAATTATTGCAGGGAGGGGGTGAGGGGAGGGAGAGGGAGAGGGAGAAGAAGGGACTTACATGTGAAACAAGCTTGTTCCCTAGCTAGAATAAATGAATTTAAAAAAATAAAAAAATAAATTATTGCAGGGGCTGGAGCCATGGCTCAGTAGTTAAGAGAACTGGCTGCTCCTCCAGAGGACCCAAGTTCAATCCCCAACACCCACATGGGGGCTTTAAACCATTTGCAACTTCAGTTCTATCGGATCTGACACCATCCTCTGGCCTCCATAGGCACAGGGACAAATACCGTGCCAAGCCAAACACCCATATACATGAAATAAATCTGAAAAGAAGACACAGTCCAACCCAAAGAGAGAGAAGCTACTTTAAAAATAAACAAGCCTGGGTAAAACAACTAGAAAAAGTGCGATTTTTTAGAGGATACACCTAGTAATGGCTACATCAAAGGGCGGCAGTGTCAGATAAACAAAAACATAAGAATCAGATAAGAAAATTATTATAGGGCCAGCGAGAGGACTCAGCGGGTGAAGGCTTTTCTCTCCTGGACTGATGGTCTGCACCCAATCCTCTGGACCTACATGATGGAAACCCAACTCTCTCAAGTTCTGCTCTGACCTCTACATGTGCACATGGAAAACGCACCCACAGTCCTAACACGCACAAGCACATAACTGTAAGTTTTATAACAGGACACAAGGCTTCCAGAGGTCCTGAGTTCAATTCCCAGCACCCACATGGAGGCTCACAACTGTCTATAACTCCAGTTCCAGGGGATTTGATGCCCTCACACCAATGCACATAAAGTTAAATAATTTTTTTTGTTTTCAGAAGGGTATCACTGGGGCAGAAGACACAACTCAGTGTTTGGGAGCGTGCACGGCTCTTACAGGGGAATTGGGAGCTTGCACGGCTCTTACAGGGGAATTGGGAGCTTGCACGGCTCTTACAGGGGACCCGAGTTCAGCTCCCAGGATGAGACCTGTGCACACACCTTTTCTGGCTCTGAAGGTACCAGCACTCAAATTCACACACCAGAGACTGTTGGGTATCAAACAGGACAAATCTCAGTACCTGCTGCTCCTCCCAGAACTTCTCAGCCGGCACCGCACAGCCTACCCTAACCCTCTCCCTCCACTGCTCTCTTGTACCAGGGCTCCTCTCCCTCCTTCTTCATCTCTGCCGGCCATGTTTAGCCTGGCCTCTTCCCTCCCTCTGCCTGCTTTCTCCCTTACATCTACAATAAAAATCTTCTCCATACTTTAGGAGTGGTCATGTCCTCCTCCTTTAATTTCATTTCTTTCATTCACAGACAAAGACGTATTTTTCCCCCAGATTTTTTAAATTTGAATTAGAAACAAGATTGTTTTACATGTCAATCCCAGTTCCCTCTCCCTCCCCTCCACCCCTACCACACCCCCCCCGCAACTAAAACCCTACCTATCACATATCCTTTCTGCTCCCCCTGGATGGTGAGGCCTTCCATAGGGGGTCATCGGAGTCTATCGTATCCTTTAGGATAGGGTCTAGGCCCACCCCTGTGTGTCTTGGTTCAGGGAGTATTCCTCTATGTGGAATGAACTCCCAAAGTCCACACCTATGCTAGGGATAAATGCTGAACTACTACAGGAGGTCCCGTAGATTTCCAGGGGTTTCCTCACTGAAACCCATGTTCCTGGGGTCTGGATCAGTCCCATGCTGGTATCCCAGATATCAGTCTGGGGAGCAAGAGTTCCCCGATATTCAGGTCAGCTGTTTAAAGACGTATTTTCTTAAGACATCTCACTACAGAGACTTAGGCTGTTGGAGAAGACTTTTCAGTAGAGCCTTAGAACAGTACAAAGCCTTCAAGTAAAAATGACAGAGTGGCTGGTGCTTAGGGCTGAGTTGCAGCTACTCTAGCTATTTTAACAAGCCGCTACTGGGCTGAAATGCAATGTCTTACCCCCACTGTTTCTCAGTTCCCTCTGACTTTCTTCCCCCGAACCACCCCTGCACCAGGCTCTCCACCCTACAGAACCACCCCTGCACCAGGCTCTCCACCCTACAGAACCACCCCTGCACCAGGCTCTCCACCCTACAGAACCACCCCTGCACCAGGCTCTCCACCCTACAGAACCACCCCTGCACCAGGCTCTCCACCGTACAGAACCACCCCTGCACCAGGCCCCACACCTTACACACCTTCCAGGTTATGGCCCACACGCTGTCCCACAGCTCTAGGGTGGGTGACTCTGACATAGACCCAGAGTTGACCACATGTGCTGACCAGTATTATGTCACCTTTACACAAGCCACTCATCCGAAAGAAGGGAACCTCCATATGATCGGACTACATCACGTTATCTTAATTACTGATCAGTGGAGGAGGGTCCAGCCTATGGTGGGTGGTGCCATCCCTGGACTGGTGTCTGGGGTCTACAAAAACGCAGGCTGAGCAAGCCATGAAGAAGTGCAAGCCAGTAAGCAGAACCACTCCAAGGCCTCTACATCAGCTCCTGCCTCCAGGTTCCTGCCCTGTTTGAGTTCCCATCCTGACTTCCCTCAGTGATAAGCAGTGATGTGGAAGTGTAAGCTGAATAAACCCTTTCCTCCCCAACTTGCTTTGGTCATGGTGTTTCACTACAGCAATAGAAAACCTAAGTACCTAAGACACAACTTCAGAAAATAAACTACATACCCTTCAGACAGCTCTTTGAATATTAATATTCTCATTCATAACTTAGAATAGTGTGAGCTCCAGGATAACCAAGAGCATCTTGACTGCCCAGGAGTGGTGGTGCGTGCCCGACATCCCTGGATCGGGAAGTTAGGTAGGCAGCGTGGGACTTCCAGATCAGCCTGCTGCCATGGTGAGCTTGAGGCCAGCACAAGACTGAGACAGAAGATGATGTCCACTGCAAAGCACATGCACAGTGTGGCATGATCTTGTCACATGTAGTACGTAGGCAGCGATGCCAAGGGTAGGACTGACATCTCTCACGACAATTAGCCACCTGAAAAAGCAGTCAATCCATTCCCCAGGCCTCTCATGAAAGTGAGTCCAAAGAACACTTTGTGGATAAAGCTGTTTTCAAAATAGTAATTCATGGCCCATACTAATACAAAATCAGATAAACCAGATTTCAACAACTCTGCATCATAAAACACACTCAAGAACATTAACCCGAGAAAGTATCTCAACAACCACGAGTCACATCAAAGTCACACACTCTAGTGGGATACTGTTAAATGAACTGAATTATCATTTTATATTTACCATTTCTACAAATAAAGTTGTTCCTAGCTCAACCCCTACCCCATGCTCACACAACGATTCTAATTAAACTCAGTGGGTCATATAAAAAGGCGTCAAACTAGGAAAGGGGTGTGGCTCTTTGGGGAGGTGGGATGAAGATAACTGGACTGAAGAAGTACAAAATTCATTAAAATACATTAATTGTCAAGGAATAAAAATACATATTTTAAAATATATTAAGTTACTTGAGAAAACGGTTTCTATGGAAGAACAAAACACATTCAAATCCCAATTAGAGAACAAACACATTCAAATCCCAATTAGAGAACAAAACACATTCAAATCCCAATTAGAGAAATCCTAATTAGAGAAGCACTAAGGTATTGGTGTGAAGAGAGTCTGGGGCAGGTGGCCTGAGTGGAAGCCTTCAGAACCACTTGCACAGAGGAAGATGTGGTTCCAGACAACCCAAATGGGGGTTCCTAGACCACAGTATCTCAAAATAAACTCTCTTCTTCCGTGTGGCCCACCCACACTGAGTAGGCATTCACAGGAGCTGATGCAAACTGCAAACATTCATCACTAGTCCTTTAAATAGTATTCTCACTGCTTATCCCACCCTGCCTCAGACACACAGTGTTCAAATCTGAAAAACAAATCACACGGGAGAATCTGCTCTGGACTCACATTCTGCACAGGCCAGCTGAAAATGACCTCTTTGCTCACCTCTCCTTTGTTGTCAAACCTAATTCATCCTTTAGCATGGGTGTGATCTCCCTGAGGAAGCTGTGCGTAAGCTCCTTTATTTACCACACTAGAGCTCTTAGCAGACTATACTGAAACAGCCCGGCTATTCATTTGCCTTGTCCGTCTGACCGGAAGTCCCTCTGAATCCCTGGGGGTCGTCATTAGAGCTCTTGTGAACAGCACCTGAGAGGCATAGTTGAGAACAGGCACTAAAAATGTAATAGGTGAATGGCTAAGTAAGTGAATCGTGTTGTCCCTGCTTCCCTACAGAATGTAGTCTAAAAACATGTGTTACCATGCAAGTCACTGGGATAGAAAGGGATGATTCAGCAATCAAAGTGGCAGGATCCCTGAACAAACTACTCAGTATGTGCCTAACATTCGCTAAAAGTTCAAAACATTCAATATGACTCTTGCAAGTTCATAAAGCAAGATAACTTTCCAACTGCCCAATCCTTGAATAAACTAAGAACTATTTGAATTCCAGAAAAGTACTCATCTCATTTTGTCTGGCCAAATTTTCAGATGTATGAATTTTTCTATTTTTATTAATTTTCTTCGAAATCATTTGTCAACTTTTCAATCATTCACCTACATTAATAATTAGCAGTATACATACTTAACTATCTTTTCCAGCTTCACTGTTTTACTTGCCATTTTAGTATTTTATGGTTCTTCTTTCCAAGAAATAAAGAAAAATAAAAAGATAATGGCACTTCAGAAGGAAGATGTGTAAGAATTAACTGTCATCAAAATACTACAAAACTAATAGACACGATGCTCAGATTTGTGGTTAAAACACTAAATAAAAGCACTTAGAGCAGGAAGGATCTATCTTGGCCTATGTCTCTAAAGGAGTCCATCAAAGCTGGGAAGGCGTGGTGGTGGCGGCAGCAGGAAGCTCTGGGTCTCATTTTCATCACGCACAGGGAGCAGGGAAAGGACAGCAGGCTGGGTATGGCTGTAAACCTGGAACCCTGGTGACATACTTCCTCCAGCAAGACTCCACCACCCACAACTTCTGTGTCCCCTACAAACTGGAGCCCACACGTTCAAAATTATGAGTCTCCGGGGGATGAGCCTATGGGGACAGTTCTCATTCAAAGCCCCACACCTCCTACACCCATGACATAAATCCCCGAGGCTAGTGCTAATGAGAAAGTACAAACACATAAGCCTGGAAGACAGGGGCCACTATGCTGCTGCTGTTCCCACCTTCAAACCTTTTGGCAAAGGAGAACTGCAGCCCCTTGCTAACTCACAGCAGGCTAACTAACTGCACTGCATTTAACCCTCTGCACCCTCGAAGGCCCAGGACACTTAGAAGGGCATACAGAACCTTCGTCGTGGGCTGCACTTACCTCTCCAATCACACTGCCACCAATCCCTGGCTCAAGCTTTCCACTACAGTAGTTCTAAACACTGCAGGAGAACTGTTTTTCACCTTGCTATGTAACACTTAACTCTTTCAGCCCTCCATTTCTCCACCAAGTTCACTCTTCCTCAGCATTCTGGACTTCCAGTCACCCTGGCTGAGAAAGGAACCTGCCCCCTTGTTTTCATTGTAACTCCAAGAATCCAGGACCAGTCAGCCCTCTAACTGCACTCAGGCAGAGCTCTTCCTTCATTTCTGTCCTCCCAACTAGACCTTAGCCCCTTGCAAAGAAAGCAAATCTTAGTTTTCTTAGTATTTCTAGATCTTGACACAGTACTTGTCCAGTAGGAAATGGTTCATAAATGCCTGCTGAATGAGTCGGATTTACAAAAGCAATTAATTATATGCCAGACATGGCAGAACATGTCTATCAGTCCATAACTCCGAAGGCTGAAACAGAAGGATGCCAAATTTGAGGCCAGTCTAGGCTATAGGGGAGTTCAAGGCCAGGCTTAGGCTATATAGGAAACCCTGTATGGAAAAACAACAACAAAAAATGTAATACAGAATCAAAACAAACCACTTAACATCAAAAATGCAATATCCATCCATAAGTTTTCCTGAAGAAAGGTTGGTTATTTTGCTTCCTGTGTTCACTCCTTTTTAACATCTCTGTCTCTTAGCAAACAGCTGTAAGGCCAAAAGACAATTCAGCACAGTTGTCCTCAAGTTCTTTAGGATTGGTTTTGCTTCCAATGTGAAGTCATGAAGAAACAACTTACAGAGGTAAGAAAACACACATTTTACTATGTAACTAAGGAGAGTTATCTCAATGAACACAAGGAGATAAACGTTTTTCTTACCTGTCACACTGCTGCATTATGGAGATTTTTTTAATTATAAAATGTTTTCTTACCTGTCACATTGTTGCATTATGGAGATTTCTTTAATTATACAATGTTTTCTTACCTGTCACACTGCTGCATTATGGAGATTTCTTTAATTATCTCCTGAAGATCTGACTCGACAGGCACTTGCTTAATCGCAACAACTTGACCAGACTCCTTATGTATTGCTTTAAAAACACTTCCATAAGACCTTAAAAAAGAAAGCCAAGACATTATTTTTTTCATATCAAGCATTTAAAGACTACTGTGACTTTTACATATATTTTGTATACTGTATTTTCTAGCTTGAGTCATCATGTAAATGATCAAAAACAAAAGTAAAATAATAAGTTAATGAAGCAGCTTCACTGCTCAAATTACAAACTTAAAAGGATCATGTAAAAATAATGAGTTGTTATTTTCTTATGGGAGGGAGGGAGGAAGAGGTGGAGGAGAGGGAAGGAGGCAAGCAGACTAACTTACGGTTTGTCAACTCAAATGCAGCTTAAGGAGATAGAAAAGGAAGTTACAAGCGTGAAAATCAGGTTACAAACAGTCCAAGTCCCCCATTAAGAGAAAAAGCTGAACCAAGCAAAAGTCCCAGAATGCCTTTCACTGTGAACCTTCTCCTTTTTCCTTTTTAGAGTCTTTTGAGACAGGGGCTCATGTAGCCCAGGCTGGCCTTTAACATACTGTTCAGATAAGGACGACCTTAAACTCCCAAGAGTGGGATTGCAGGTTCTCGATACATCACCCCACTACTGTGGACCATTTAGCACAAAAGTCAGAAAGCAGAGAATCCTCAGCCAAAGCCCCCTCAAATGCCTCTTTGAGAATGGTCTCTTCAAGAGAAAGACCACATGTCACAGGTGTTCATAAAAGGAGACAAAGGGCTTAATGTCTACTCCGGCTCTTGAGTGTCAGTCAACTGAACATTCATGTACTTTACAGGGGCAGATGCCATGAAAAAGTCATCTGTGATTTAATACCAACTGCAAACCAATGTACTAACCGTGCAGCACCAGCACTATGACAGGGTTTTACAGGCATCATCAAATTTCTTCCTCTCAATTATGAGAAAAAATATAATTCTCATCTCTGAGAGATGAGGATACAAACGAAGTAACTGAAAAGTCCGGGCTTCTTCTGACTCCAGAGACCATGCATGCTCACAACATTGCTTCCACAGAAAAGCACAAGACATAAAATGTTCCCTGTGTTTCCTAATATTATAAACTATACAAAAATCACTCCGAAGTTTACAATTTTCAAAATAAGTGGCAGTGTCACAAGCAGACGAGAAGATGCTCAGTTAAATGAGCAATTTGATGCTACACCCTGCCACGTGGGCTCTCGGAGCAACTTCCTTCAGCATGATAACCTTTCATTGGGGAAAGAGGCTGCGGTGACTTTCCTCAAAAGTCAGGGTAGGATTCAGTGCTATGTTATCTAAGATGAATTATACAATACCATCCCTCCTCTCCAAGGGTGTCTCGGGTCTACAACAGAAATTTAGAGCTCTATTTCCTAGAATCCCCTCCTGAGTGGTTTCTGGTTAAGACTGCCAAAACAGCCACAAAATCTGAATGCAATAAGAGTCATGGAGACTTACTCCAGGAGACTTACTCCAGAGCAGCTGAGGCTAGGTAATGTGTGGCAGGGTATGAGTCAATGAAAGGAGGCCCTCAGGGTACTGGAGATGTCCTAACTATGGGACATCTGCCAAGCCAAGCTGCGTGTAAGCATGCATGACATGGAGCTGACTAGAGAGGGCTGTGCCATGAGCTGTACCCTCTTTCCGTAAGTTGCCTTTGTAAAAGGGTTTATCACAATAACTAGAAAAGCAACTAAGGAAGTCTTCTATTCTATTTAATCAATATTTAATTACCTTCCTGTTTTCTCTGTGGTAACAGATCTAAGTTTTAACTTCTTTGCGAGGTTAACTGACATTCTCTGTATCTCCTAAAACATCCTTAGTGGCAATCGTGGAGCCTGCACGGGTCTGCCATATAGGCTATGGTTGTTGGCTGGATGTTTTGGGGGGACTCCTAGCGGTAGGCGTGGGGGGGGGGGTCTCTGACTCTTTTCCCTGCTCTTAGGACCTTTTGCTCCTACTGGGTTGCCTCATCCAGCCTTGATATAAGGGTTTGTGCCTACTCTCGTGTCTTGTTATGTGGTGTTTGGTTGCTATCCCTGAGAGGCCTGCTCCTCCCTGAAGGGACACTGAGGAGTGATGGATGGGGGGGGGGGGGGGTAATACTGGGAGAAGTGGAGGGAGTAGAAACTGGGGATGGGACATATTGAAAAACAACTTTTTTAAATCTATCTTAGAATTTGTCAAGATTCTTTCCATCTTTGAACATAAACCAAAAGAGGAAGACTGCAAGGTATACATGTGTGTGTCTAAGCAGACATAAATACAAATAGATGCTTTATATGAATATATACATAATCAAGTCTACTAATAACATTTAATCCCTGTCTATGTTTTGTTTCTAATTTTAAAAGGCAAATAAAGACACATATCCATTTTTATTAGAGTCCACTGACTCTGCAAATAATTTTCCATCATGAAGGTTGTTACCATACTATGTGACAAAAAAAAATGTTTTGATATATTTTTTTATTTCCTATCCTTATCTAATGTACTTCTTTTCTAGTTGGGATCGTTTAACTTTAAATCACCTGATATAAAAACTTCCCGTTCTGTTTTCTTTTTAGTTTGGCTCATACATTTAATCCTCCTGATAATGATTTTTCGAGAGGAAACATCCCTACACCCAGTGTTTTCTTTTATATGTGTCTTTTATAAGCAGCACAGCTAGTTTACTTTTAATTTCTCTGAAGAATTCATCTTTTAATGTGACAACTCACATATAGAGAGCAATATATTTCATTTTATTCCTCCCATCTTATGTTTGCAATGTTATGTATTATGTTCTTATAAATTTAATTATTTTACACTTATTATCTGCCTTTCTGTATGATTAAATGATATACATTCCTCTATTATTACTTTTTTGTTGTTAACAATTCTTCTGCCTATACATACTGATTTCCTCCAGATACTCAATTCACAGCTTCTACTGTCCTTTTCCCAAATAAAATAAAAACAGCCACTAGCCTAATAAAGCCAAAATTGTGATGTTTATTAATGAGAATGTTTCATAAGATGAGCAAGCCTCTCACAAATCACTTTACAGAACATTTCTTGCTTCACACACACACATACAGACACACACACACACACACACACACACACACACACACACACACAGACATACAAAGACACACACACACACACAGACATACACATACAGACAGACACAGACACATGGACTCACATACAGACACACACACACATACACACACAACACACATGCACACATGGATTAGTAAGAGATTACTTCTCTAAAGACACCATATCTATCATAATCTGATCTTTAAAATTTGACATTAATTGCCAAATTTAATTGGTATTAGTAGTATTCAACTCCAGCTAACATGCTCCAGCTGAAAAAGTAGACAATGCTGTCAATATTTAAAAGTACTTTCATACTTTTTGTACTCACCCTTCTCCAAGCTTCTCCAATACATCAAAAACTTCTTCAGGCTGCTTAGTCAAACTGTCTTCACTCAGCTTTTTTAGCTTACTGATAAAATTAAAAAAAAGAAAAAAGAAAGAAAGAAAAATGCTTTCCTTAAAAACTTTTACAAAAAATGAAATAAGCAATAAAATCAGATGTTTCAAAATCAAACACTACGAAAGTTATAAAGCCAACAGTCCCCTTCCACGTGGTGTCCTCGTGTGTCTAGGCAACACACCCTGATGCAAACCTCTCCAATCAGTTTCCAAAAGGCTGTTACTCAAATATGAATACATATTCATTTTCCCTCATTCAAGCATACAAGATGCCATTTCACACATACTCTACCTCAGGCACCTTAGGTCCCTTAGTGCTTTCACTCAACAACATATAGACACCAACCACTTAATAAAGGAGATAGATTCCAAGAAATATTTTAGGCAGTTTCATCATAATAAGAACAGTGTGGCATGTACTTCAACAAACCAAGATGGCATAGCCTATTACATGGGTCATACATACTAACTTATACTACTATGTCCATGATGAATACAACACTGGAAAATTAGGTAATCCAACAACAGGGTAATAGACATAAATGGCTTACATCTTTTATAGTAAACATTTTTACAAGTAGCAATACACTCATAAACAGCTATTAAAACTGCAGTACAGTTAATACATAGATGAAGAGCACAGCCACTTATTATCATGGCCAAGAAGTATATACTGTACACAAAAGCACTTTTATAGGATTGGTGCACACTGGCTTGTTCAAGGTACCACCATGGCAGGCGTAGTACTCAAAGAACACGGTAGCTAAACTATCAGTAAATGAAAGAAAGTTTCCAGCACCATTATAATCTTATGGACCACTGTCATGCATAATTCATCACTGACCAAAACATTATTATACAGAACACTGCCTTTATAGGCATGTGCCTATTACTGTAAATACAGTCAATTTTAATAGGACTAGCATAAGATCACTATGACTAAAACTGTTGTCATACTATGATACACTTTATGTTATCCAAATATATGTATACACAGAAAGAGACAAACAATTTCATCACTTTACTTACATAAGAACAAATATGTAGAATCCTGCCTAGTACTGTTTTGCTAAATGAACCTGGTATCAAATTGCCTTCTAAATATCTTTAAACCCACAGATGCAGCTCTTAGTCTTCATCAGAGAACTTCTCTTTGCAGTGGAAAGTGGTTAATATACAGACAATAGTTGTTTTAGTTTGGATTTCTATTGCTGCAACAAAACACTGTGACCGGTGCTGGAGAGATGGCTCCAGTTAAGAGCACTGACTGTTCTTCCAGAGGTCCTGAGTTCAATTCCCAGCAACCACATGGTGGCTCACAACCATCTGTAATGAGATCTGGTGCCGTCTTCTGGCATGCACTGTATACATGATAAATAAATAAACAAAAAAATAAACACTGTGACCAAACAACAACTTGGGGACAAATGGGTTTATTAAGCTTACACATCAACATTGCTGTTCAACACTGAAGGAAGTGGCAGGAATTCAAACTGGGCAGGGTCCTGAAGACAGGGGCTGATGCAGAGACCATGGAGGGGTGCTGCTTACTGGCTTGCTCCCATGGTTTGCTCAACCTGCTTTCTTAAAGAATCTAGGACCACCAGCCTAGGGATGGCACCACCCACCATGGGCTGTGCTCTCCCCCATTGATCACTAAATGAGAAAACACCTTACAGCTGGATCTCACTGAGGCATTTCCTCAGCTGAGGCTCCTTCCTCTCTGATGTTGCCAGCTTGTGACAAGGTGACACAAAAAAAGCCTGACAGCACAATAGTCAAGGTCAGAAACTATGGGACTGTAGAGTGTACCACTCTAAATCCCACAAAACACACACGCACGCACGCACGCATGCACACAAGGCTCAGGGAATCTCCCAAATTTCTCAGAAGAGAGGCATGGGGGGTGGGGGTGGGGGGTGAGCCAGAGGTTGAGGAAGAGTGAGTGCTGTGACCTCGTGAGCTGACATGGTGGATACACTGATGAACTCACTGTCGCTATGGTTACCTGCACAAGATCATGCCATCAACATTTCAGCCTGAGAAGGGGAAAGGCTCATGAGCTGCCCCCTTCCCTGATGGTCTACTGACAGGTATCACTTTCAGTATCACAGGGAAGGGGTATCACTTTCCTCCACGGGTAGCCACAATCTGTGCTCCAGGACTCAACCCTCTATCCATGTTCATGAAGACAACCCTATTTACTGAGACGGACAGACGGATGGACAGACACACAGTAGAAAGGATACTTGTTGGTAAAAGAAGGGCTTCAGTAGGAGGAAGGGGATGTGGCAGGGTTAAGAGGGGTGAAAAGAACTAAAACTTAAGTGCATGTGTGAAACTGCCAAAGAATGAAAAGTAAATTTTTTAAAAAATCAAAGATAGAATATCTGTTAATTATGGAATACCCACTCACTGATACCAAACAGACACTAAAATCACATTATAGAAAACATTGACCTAAAGAAAGTAAAATAAAACATTTATATGAAGCAAACTCACAATACACTTCAAAGAGAAAAGGGCCAATGTTACAATATAAGATATATACAAAACTAAACTACTTTCTCTGTTTTTTCTTTGAAAGTGGATGTATCTGGATTGGGACAAAATAAGGTGGGAGGGGACTGTATCAGTTACTCTTATTAGTTTGACAAAATACCTGGCAATGAGAATTTTTAAGTTTATTCTGGCTTACAGTTTAAGTAGATGAATCCACCACAATAGAGCAGGAAGTACGCTGGCCACAGTGCCTGACAGTCAGAAAACAGTGGGCAGGACGGGAGATTGGCTACTACACCTCCGGCCCTACACGACACTGAAGACGGCTTTCTTCACTGCTACACCCCCACATCCAAAGCCATGCCTGGGACACAGCAGGAACTCAGGTATCTGCTGCACATCAATGTTTTAGGGTCCCAGGTAATAGGTATTGAGAATAGGGAACAGTCCCCTCTGCTTTTTCGGGCTTTTAAAATACGTTTTGTTTTGACTAGGTTTCATTTTTTCAAACAGGACCTCACTATATGGCCTTTGGCTGGCCTGGAACTTGCTGTGTATACCAGATGGCCTCGAACTAGTGAAACGTCCTGCCTCACTGACTGAGAAAACACTTCTGAACACACACACAGAGACACACACACACACACACACACACACACACACACACACACACACACACACACACACACACACACACAAACACACACACACACACAAACACACACACAATGTAATTTAAGAATTTTAAAAGATCTATTAGGTACCTTTCTGGCACTGTACTATGTACATACGACACATTTTTTTTTCCTTAGTGGATCTTTATAACCTTTTAAGTAGTTAGTTAGTAGGAAAGAAAAGTAAAGCTTAAGTGATTTCCTCAATAATTTTGGTAATAAAATCAAGAGAATCAAACCAAAGTCTCTCCAACATATAGCAGGGTGCCTCTCAGGATTAGGAAAATATTACATACGACGCAGACAATCATTTGTACTAATCCAGGCATGAAATACGAGACATTTCTTAAGGTGGACATCCTGTGTAAGTGTCACAAAGGAGCCTATCATCAATCCAACCAGTTCATCTCTGCTTTGAATACATGTTTACTGTCACTAAACTGCGTTTGTGTAGGACACAGCATTCTGGTATTTTATATTTACACAAATACAATAAAGTCAAATTTAGAATACTCTATCTTTAAGGGTTTTGTTCTATCACATGCAGCTAGGGTTTTATTTTATTTTAATTTCTAAAAGGTAACAGGTAAAAATTATCTCAATTTAAAAACCAAAAAGTGTTCTCGCAAATGAACCCAAATCATGAACCACTACTACTCCCCTCTTTGCTATAGAGAATATAGCAACAAAGGGTCTTAGCATACATGGTCCAGCAATCCCACTACTGTACATACACAAGGGAAGCAAAATCGGTATTCTGCATTTTTCATTTCTTACAGCACTATGCTCAATTATCAATAAGCAGCACCCATTAACGGATGAACAGGTAAAGGAAAGTGATGCGCACACTGAAGACAACGCCATTCAGTCTTTGCGAAGCATGAAATCCGTCATTTGCAGCAACAGGGATGAAACTGGACGCCACTAGGAACTGAAAAGCCCAGGCGTGAAAAGCATGAATAGGGCATGACTTTCCTAAATACAAACCAAGAAAACATTATATGTGCCTTGGGAAACTCTCATACTTCATCAACAAAACATTCCCGCTGGTAGTGGCCAGTGTAACCCTGTTAGAAAGACTTTCAGGCACTCTGTTTTCTGAGTTTGGTCTTGGGTTTTGGTATTTTGTTTTTTGCCTTTTCTTGAGTTTTTTTGTTTACTTTTGATTTTGTTTGGTTTGTCTTAGTTAGGGTTTTTATGCTGTTAAAAGACACCATGACCATGGCAACTCTTATAAAGGAAAAGATTTAATTGGGGCTGGCTTACAGTTCAGAGGTTTAGTCCACCATCATCATGGTGGGAAACACGGCACATGCAGGCAGACGTGGTGTTGGACAGGTATCTGAGAGTTCTACATCTCGATTCTCAGGTAGCAGAAAGAGACTGTGTGCCACTCTGAGCAAAACTTGAGCATAGGAGACCTCAAAGCCCACTCCCACAGTGAGAAGCTTCCTCCAACAAAGCCACACCCACTCCAACAAGACTACACTTCCTAACAGTGCCACTCCCTATGGGCCAAGCATTCAAACATAGGAGTCTGTGGGGCCACACTTACTCAAACCACCACAATTTGTTTGTTTGTTTACTTTATGTGAATGAGTGCTTCACCTGCTTTATACGCAGATGCCACACGTATGCTCAATGCCCTCGGAGGCCAAAGGAGGGGTCTAGATCCCCTGGAACTGAAGTTATAGGTGGTCATCTGGGTCCTAAAAAACAAAAAATAGCAAGTCCTCCCCTCACCTACTGATAAAGGGGAGGCAACAAACCAGCCACAGGGTTGGGGCAAGCAGGCCCTGCACACCTGGTCAGGGCAGCAGAGTAGAGCTGACGCTGTTGGAGGTGGGGAGGGAACCAGCCAAAACAGGCTGTGAGCTTGGGAAATCTGGCACTGCCTCTCCTCTGTCATATGGTGACATACACATGGGAGAGACACCCCACACACACACTTGCCACCTAAAGCAAACGGCAGCCAGCGCAGGCCCTGAGCTCAAATGAGCGGCAGAGTCTGTCACCAACTGCAGCACCTGGGAGAGTGGCCCCTGCACTTCACCTGGGCAACACAGTAGAGGTGGCCTTGATGGTGTGGGTGTGAATGAGCTGACCCTGAGGACATGAAATCAGAACTGGTCCAGCCCCATGCTCATCACTGCATAGGGTGAACTAGCTGGGGCAATGCTGGAGAGCTCACCCTGGAGATAAGGATGGGAAGAGCTGGTGGGCTGACCAACCCTGCAACTACCCCGGCCCAGAACCAGGGTTATGAGTGGATCCACCCCAACATCCACCCCATCTGTGATCTGCTGGAGCATGGACATGAAGGGGCCGGTCCTGCAGATCCAAAGCTGCAGGATCTCCACGACACAGGGCAACAACAGGATAGCCAAGAGGAGTTCAGGTGAGGACTCAGCATCAATAAGTGTAGCAGAAACCAGAGGCCTCAAACCAGACAAATGACTCTTTGCAATGAACACTTGCAAGTAAAGATACATGGACAAAAGAAAAAGAAAAAAACATAGTAGTAGGTGCTCGTAACCACTGAGCCATCTCTCCAGCCTTCGGTCTTTAAAAGCAGCCAATCTACAAGGATTCGTCTTTAGTGGCTCTGCTTCCCATTTCCTGGATGATTCCTGGTGCCGGACATCTTGTCATGAAGGACGAGGCCTTTGTGTATCTTTGTGTGTCTTCTTCAGAGAAGCGTCTCCTCACGTCCCTTGCTCTTGGTTCTTTGTGCTGAAGCTGCAGGGAACGTGGCAATGGCTCTGTTAGCAGAATGTGGCAGAGAAGCTGTGAGGTCTGGACTTCTTGTCACTGGGACCTTTTCATCATTGATCTTGTTACCTGCTGTCAGTTCAGGCTTCCCATTTCTTGGAGACCGAACTTCAGGAAGGGGGTCTGTGTTCAAGGACGTACCCATTCCTTTTGGCAATGAAACAGGCTGTGTATAGTTTTCATAGCCCGCAATGACTTCTTGCACTTTTGTCTGTCAGTGGAAATGTCCCCATCTTTCTGATCTTATTTTACTTTTCTCTCAGTTTGAGAAGAGTTTGTCAATTTTGTCTTTTTGAGGAATCAGCTCTTCATTGATCTTTTGTTTTAGTTTTGTTTCTCTTCCATTCATTTCCACCCTGTACTTTGGGATCTGCTTCTGGAAGTCTGCTAAGTTGGGATTTGTTTGTTCTTGTTTGTCTAGTGCTCTAAGCTGAAATCTTGAGTTGTTTATTTGAGGTCTTTCTGCTTGTTTTTCTATGTGGGTTGTTTGTCTTAGTTGCAGCTTTTGAAGACATATCTCCAGCCAATTCTAGCTCCCTAGTCAAGGATCCATTCTCCTTCAGTTCTACAGTGTGACACTGCTGAATAACAGCCAAGTGCACATCTCAAGGCCTGAGGCTGCAGTTACGTGTTGTCCAGGCATACAGCACAGCACTCCTGGGGACCTGGGTTTCTTCGCTACCACTGCTTTAAAAATCAAAATATTCTCAAAGTTAGACCTTAATGATAAACATTCTCTAGGCTATGCACGGTGATAAATGTGACTGGATCTACAACATCAAACGTTTTTTTCTATGTCAACTACAGGAAGTACATTTCCCTCAGACTAATAAAACTCAGGGGTCACCGTTTCCTGCTCAATTCTGCTTTTCAGAAGCTAAATAGTTTATAAATGCTCAGTAAATGTTTATCTCCAGACTTCTCTGTGCCCAAGTGAAAGTTGTCCTTGTAAGCCCTTGGAGAGTTATGAATATCCCTAAAGATGCTGGCAATACCAGAACCACATTTTCTCAACATTTTAGAAATTAACTGCCCTGTATCTCCCCCAAAGGAAGTATTACAGCAACCATTTTACAAATACACTAAGACAGAAAGGTAAAGTAACTGGCCTGGCAGTGCAGTGCAGTGCAGTGCAGTGCAGTGCAGTGAGCTGTGGCCACCAGAACTAAGACCCACCTCACTCTGATACTCTTCACCAGCTTGTGTCACTGCTCCAATCCTGACACAGATGCAATCTCATGGTATCATAGGCATCCACCTTTGGAAGATGCTATTAGTCTCTGGGGACCAAGTTAACTATTGCCACTACAATGTGCCTAAACCACCAAAGAAAACAGATACGATAAAAGAAATTTTTAATTAAATATAAAAGTGTTGTTGTCAACTCTATTTCCTCTCAGAATAGGCTCTTTGCCCAAAAATCCTATAAAATTACAGTTTCCTGACAAGGAGTTAAAAGGAAAAATGTTTGGTTCTTTATCCTCTCCACCCTAAACTCTGGCTTTTGTTTTCTGAGAAAGATTTTTACTTACCATCAACTGGAAAGTGACATTATCTCTTTTTAATTTCTTGTAAGAACATAGATAGTTCCTGTCCCTGAAGCATTTTACTGCAGTCACTTTCTTGATTACTAATTTTTCAAAATCTGTAAGCCCAGAAAATATAAACAAAACAGACTTGAACATGCACCCAGTAGCCGGGCATTGGTGGCGCACGCCTTTAATCCCAGCACTCGGGAGGCAGAGGCAGGCGGATCTCTGTGAGTTCGAGGCCAGCCTGGTCTCCAGAGCAAGTGCCAGGATAGGCTCCAAAGCTACACAGAGAAACCATGTCTCGGGGGAAAAAAAAAAAAGAAAAAAGAAAAAAGAAAAGAAAATGCACCCAGTAAATCCAGCACAGAGGGTCATCCTCATTACACAGCAAGTTCAAGGCCAGCTTTGACTACAGAAATACTGACTCAAAAGGGGGGGCGTGCTTCTGTATGAAACTTCCCACAACCACCATGACGTACCAGTGGCTCTACCTAGGGAGAATAACAGCACAATCTGTACCGAGACACTATTTCTTCACACTTCCAACGGGGGTCTACTCACTCATACTGTTCTTCATTGACTCCCCCAAGATCAACCTTCTAACAGAAACTTCAGCTCAAGCCCAGTTCACACTCAGACAACAGTAAGCCTCCGAGTCATTTGGTGGGTCCCACTTCTGAATCGGTGCTGTGCACAGGGGTCATGAACAACAGGCAGGGGCTGTGCACAGGGGTCATGAACAACAGGCAGGAGCTGTGCACAGGGGTCGTGAACAGGCAGGGGCTGTGCACAGGGATCATGAACAACAGGCAGGGGCTGTGCACAGGGGTCATGAACAGGCAGGAGCTGTGCACAGGGGTCATGAACAACAGGCAGGGGCTGTGCACAGGGGTCATGAACAACAGGCAGGGGCTGTGCACAGGGGTCATGAACAACAGGCAGGGGCTGTGCACAGGGGTCATGAACAACAGGCAGGGGCTGTGCACAGGGGTCATGAACAACAGGCAGGGGCTGTGCACAGGGGTCATGAACAACAGGCAGGGGCTGTTTTCTGCAGGCTGCACAAACAGATGTTGCTCTGCTTGACCCCTCAGTGCTCCCCAGCTACATAGCAAGGACACACAGGGTCATTTCTCCATGTTCCACAGGGATTCCATTCCTTAGAATCTTCTAGTTTCTTGGAAAACACATGAATTACAAATTGTGTTCAAAGCAATAATCTATCTTCATTCTCTATAATCCAAACTTTATGGGCTGTTGAAAGTGTAGGTGCTCTAAAGTCTTTTACAATTATTTTGTACACAGATACACTTCTATATACAGAAGAGAAGGCAAGCTAAAATTCTATTCAAAATTTAGGGCCTGAAATTCTACCTTACCAATGGCAGTATTGGTTTGTAGTCTTTTATTTTTCTAGACCCTTTTCACTTACAAGTAGTTACCTAAGACATTTAGAGGTGGCAAAACTGAGAAACTGGGAGTCCAGATCAGAGTAAACAGAGAACAGGAAGTGGAAGTCTACAGTCTCTAAGGTACCACGAGTCCATATGTACCCAACTTCTGACTCAAACTTAGAAAAGGCATGTAATTTAGATGCTTTCTGCAGAAAAGAGCTCTGTCTTAATCAATGTTCTAATGTTGTGACACCATAATCACAGCAACTCTTATAAAGGAAGACTATTTTTTTGTTTTTTTGTTTTTTTTCAAGACAGGGTTTCTCTGTGTACCTCTGTAGACCAGGCTGTCCTGGGACACACAGAGATCCACCTGCCTCTGCCTCCCAAGCGCTGGGATTAAAGGTGTGCACCACCATAGCCCAGCTAAAGGAAAACATTTAGCTGAGGCTGTGTATAGTTTGGAGGTTTAGTCCATTGTCGTCATAGTGGGAAGCATGGTGGCAGGCAGGAGACATGGTGCTGGAGAAGGAGCTGAGAGTTCCACATATGGATCCTCAGGCAGCACAGAGAGCCATTGGGCCCGGCTTGAGCTTTTGAAACCCCAAAGCTCACCCCCAATGACACACTTCCTCCAGCAAGACCACACCTACTTCAACAAGAACACACCGGCTAATAGTGCCATTCCCTAATGACCAAGCATTCAAATATATGAGTCTATGAGGGTCAGTCCTATTCAAACCACCACAAGCTCACATTTTGACAGAATGTACCAGAGTTTGAAAGACTTAAGGGGCTTGCCTACCTACAATTAGCACCAGGACTAAGGGTTTTAAGACACCATTTCTCACCAAAAAGAAAACAGCTTCTTTGAAGAAATGGTTAACTCCAAATCTGGAAGAGGAAATGTACTAAATGAATTGTAAGTGTTTTGTCACAGCAGACAAGAAAATAATCAAAGACTCTCAGACCTGTAATGTCTCCAAAAAAGACTAACAATGGATGAGACAATTTCAGCTTAAGTATAGTAACTGCAGCAGCTAAAAATCCATGGCCCCTGAACTTAATGGCACTTAAAACAAAGAAAGGATTTGCCCCATGTGAAGGAAGAAGGGAACTGAGTCATCACCTTGAACAGGGCAAGCAACAGGAAAGAAGCAGGCACTTGTCCTGTGTTCTGGATAAATGACCCCACTGGGAACCAAACAGAAAGTGAGAGGAAGTGGCTTATAAATACAATTCAAGTAACAAATGAAATCAAAATGGTCCAGACAAGATTTTCACCATTCTACAGCACCCAATAAATTAAAAGAAATAAACACTAACCATTAGCAGCTGTCCCCCACCCCCAAAAAAAAATGGGAGACAATTAGACATTAAGAGACTGCTGAGGTGTTGCCAGACCCCATCTATAACAATGCCGAGGCAATCCAACTTGAACCTGATCCATCTCTAGATCTGCTGGAAACACAGAGCTCAAAGAAGCCGGCTGGACTGAACCCTGAGTGAGCAATCAGGAAAATACGGATTGTGAGTGCCTACAATTCAAACAACCTTGGGTCTTCAGGGAGAAAAGAAAATGGAGGGAGGACCTAAAGGTTAAAGGGGCAGCTCCTGTCACAACTGCAGGTTACTGTCTGAATGCCAAGATAGCGGTTACTTTGCTGAGAAGGTGCTTCTGCCTGGTGCTTACAAATGTGTCTGTCTTAGAACAGTTCACCCAACAATATGTCTGTGTTGTGCTGGTGTTTGATGCTGCAATAAAAAGACTTTTTTTAAACGGCAGGTCACCGTCACATCTGAACATACCTAAAACAAGTCAGGTAAGTTTCTATTCTTCAATCTGGCTAAAATGAGAAGCAAAAACAAGAAGCTGGTGCCCATCTTTTCCTACTTGCTTCCTTGCTCTTCAGAGGGAATCCCCTTATATCACACTTCAGACTGATAGGAATCATTTTTTTGGCAGTGTGCAATTCCAAGACAGAGGCTACAGCCAACCCTGTTCTTACTTTAGTTCCCCTGGCTTTCAAGTTGCTCAAGCACAAACCAGGAGTCAGGACAGACTCTGCCATCTTCATTCACTACATCGGCTCTCTGTGAGTACTTCATTTCTAAATCCAAAACATAACTTAAATCTGTCCACTTCTCCTCTTCCCACTGACTGCTCCAGTTGTATGAATTATTATAATAGCCTGTTTCTCTGTGTGCATTCTTATTTATGTTTTATGAGCATTTTGCTTGCATGTATGAGTGCACACTGAGGCCAGAAGAGCATGTCAAATCATCTAGAGCTGGAGTTTCAGACTGTTGTGAGCTGTCATGTGGGTACTGGGAACCAAACTCAGGTCCTCTGCAAGAGCAGTAAATGTCTTAACTGCCGAGGCCCTCGGTTTTTATTATAAACCCTCCATAATCTACCCAGAGTCAACATAATGGTCTTTTTAAATTGTAAGTTGCTTAAAATCCTCCTTTAAACCCTCTAATGACAGCCCACAGCGTCCTAGCTTAGGTCCACATTCCTCCCATCGCTGGCATCACTGACTCTCTGCCCATCTCTGACATCATCCCCAACCACTTTCTCCTATCCAACAACCCAGTCATAATGGCCTCATTTCAACCCCCTTCAGGCATCCTCATAGCTTTCCCCTGGCTGAATTACATTCTGTACCGCCACCATCACCACCACCGCCCTCCAATTGAATTTCTCAACGTCTTGTTGGAGCCTATACATCACCCCATCAGAAAAGCCTCCTTCTGCTTCCCTAGGAAGGTTCCAGCACTTTTGTGTGTGTGTGTCTGTGTGTGTGTGTGTCTGTGTGTGTGTGTGTGTGTGTGTGTGTGTGCGCGCGCGCGCGCGCGCGCGCGCTATTTCCAGCTCCCAGAGCTCAAGCTCCAGTTAAGAGTACATGTTATATGAGCACAAACTCCCCATCAGTTTCATTGGCAATCTATTTAGCAGCTGGCACTTGGAAAGCAATCCATAAATAATTACTGGATGTATGAATAACAAGTGTTTGAGTAAAGCCACGTCTAAAAGCCATGAGCAGTGATCACAAGAAATGGGAGAAGGAACAACCAACAACATATTATGTGGCTCAAGAGAGACAGAACTTGGGAAATCTTCTGTTATCTTCAGTTTGTCCTCCCCAAATCTGTAATTACTACATGAAGTTTAACAAATGCAGCTTGCATTCCTTTCTAATTATAGTGCACTTGGTCTGAAGATTTCAGAGAACCAAAGTGGCCTGGACAGAGGATAATGTTCTATGTTTTAAATACAGAAATTTTCCATCCTTGGAACACAAACACTTAACAGTTTCCCCAATACACATGTGTGTATCAACATTCCGATAAATGGAAATTATATTCAACTCACCTCTTTTTACAAAGAGGTCACATGAATCCATAGACTTTTTCAGAACCCAATGCAATGCTAACTATATCAATTAATTATCAGTTATCATTCAGGTAACCCTCATTTTCCTCCGAAGTTGATTTTTAAGATAAAATCTTTGGTGTACTTTCAAAAACTCAAAAGTAATCTGAACTTTAAAATTCATAGCACATAACAAACATAAATTCAGACATGTCTATTTCCACATTTGCTACTTCTATTCAACTTAAAACTATAATGTTATAAGAAAATGTTTTAAATATAGACTCTTTGTTTTAAGAGCTATGGGCTTCTTGAAATTAGAATAATCCTAACACACAGGAGACAACTAAAAACCACAGCAGAGTAGAAGCTTGGAGCCAAAGAACAATCTAGCAGAGAGTGAATAGTTTCTCTTTGGAAAGGAAATGGAAAGAGCCTTCATAGTTACAGACAGTGGAGCTGATAGAGTCAGAAACGGAGGCCATGATCTCTCTGGCCGGATGAGGCCACCATCCCAACGGATGTGATGTCAGTCCCTGACCGTCACTAAAATACACCCAAACCATAAATCATGACTCACTAGTCAATCATGCAAATAATGTTGTTTAAGACCATCTTTTCTTTTTTAATGAAGCAAACAAGAAAACAGAAATCAGAAAACAGCACATTTCACAAGACTTCTATTTGACATATAGATATACACATGTAGAGGAATCTCTGCATTTATGTTTTAAAAATGTATCTTGAAAACCATTCATGTATGGTCACCTGATGTGACATTTCTAGATCAACAAAGACTTTTTTTCAAACTAAGTTTTCTTAATTCTTCGAATTCTAACCATTCACTTTTACCTTTCAATCCAAACAAGAGGTATTCAACTTAAACTTATTAATTTTAGTTGAAGAATTCCATACATGAGTGCATTTTACTTACATAATTTCTACCTCTCCCTCCCCAACCCCCAATTACCTCTCAAGTTGATGACCGCTTCTTCTGTAATTATTACTGATTATGTATATTTTATAGAGAGATATAATATTAAACACACATAACTCACCAAGAACCCAACGGATCAGGTTAGTTGATGCCGATATGTGTTTAGGGCTGATCACTCAGGGTTGGGCGACCTAACACAGAGTCTGCTCTGAGCAAGCCCTCCCTCTGTGGCTCTTCACAATCTACAACGTTTCATCCAGGGATGCGGCCTTGTCAGGTTTCCCTCCGCCCATGCTGTCATGCCAGCAGGAACCGTCTCACACAAGCCTTACGCAGGCCATCATGCTGCTCAAAGTGCTTAACGCAGTATCCTGCTGTCATGTTCAGAAGACTCTCTGTGTCATCTGGTTCTCTCCATTCCCTCGCTCATGACAAGGCAGGATGCTGAGCGGTCCTAGTCACCTGTCCTCTGCACTGTGACTCTCTGCTGTGACCAGCCGTGAGTCTCTACAATCATCTCCATCTGCTCGCTGCAAACATTCAGATTCTTTGGTGAGGGGTGAGAAAGGCACTTATCTATAAGGATAGGTGTTTACAAAGAGACTGGTAATTATATTAACATGGAAAATGATAGTAATAGGCTCTCCTCTAGCGTGTACAGCCTCTCCAGTCATGGGTTCTTAGCCAGGCTTACAGCACTAGACATGACTTCTCTCCTACTGAGCATGGGATAAGTCCAACTAGACAACTGTTGGTACCCCCAAGAAATAAGTGCCACTACTGCAGTATTGGGGACAAGTTGTCCACAGGTCACTGTTAGGTTCTCGGGATTTACAGCTATATGGGACGGCTGGTAACTCTTCTCCTGTGGCAGTTTGCATAGCACCTTCTATTACTGTGAGGGCCAGCCCTCCAGGAGGAGGCTTCCAGGTCAATACCAGTTTGATTTCTCCAAGTCCTGAGACCAAAGGGTGTGGTGTCTTCAGCAATAGAGTCTTACCTTCAAGTTCTGGCAAGGAAGCAGTGCAATGGCAATCTCTAAACTGTTTGGAAGGTGTCTTTGTTAGGTTTCTGTTGCTGTAAAGAGACACCATGACCACAGCAGCTCTTATATAGGAAAACATTTAATTGGGGTGGCTAGCTTCCAATTCAAAGATTCAGTCCATTATGGCTGGGAGCATGGCAGCATGCAGGCAGACACAGTGCTGGGGAAGTAGCTGAGAGTTCTACATCTCGCAGGCAACAGGATGTGGTCTCAGACAGTAGGCGATAATCTTGAGCATGACCCCCTCAAAGCCCATCCCACAGTGACATACTTCCTCCAACAAGGTCATACCCACTCCAACAAAGCCACACCTCCTAATAGTGGCACTCCCTATGAGATTATTGGGTGGGGGAGGCAAATACATTAAAATTACACAGGGACCCTTGCCCAACAACTAAAAAGAAGTATCCCTTGCCTGGCACTGGGGTGTCTGGTTAGACAGGCTATAGATGCTGGGGAACATTGTCCTCCATGAGGGATAACTCCATTTAAATTCTCTCTCTCTCTCTCTCTCTCTCTCTCTCTCTCTCTCTCTCTCTCTCTCTCTGTGTGTGTGTGTGTGTGTGTGTGTGTGTGTGTGTACACACAATGGAATTCTATTCAGCTGTAAAGAAAAAATGGAATCGCGATTCTTCTGGTAAATGGGCAGAAATTCCAAATATTCCAGTGAGTAAGGGAGGCCAGAGCCAGAAGGATGAGCACCTCGTGCTCCCTCTTATTTACGGCTCTTAGCTACAAATATTTATGTGTACAGTGGTCACAGAAGCCAGGAAAGTAGACAGGCGACGAGGGGAGGAGCTCTGGAGAGGGGACAGTGGGACACAGGTGCCATGGAGGAGGAGAGGGAGACAGGGCCAGGAATTTAACATGGGAGAAAGAAGGGAGGGAGATCTGTAATTTCATAAGCTTACTTTAAAACACATACCATTTATCAAAGCTATGGAATGAGCATTTAGATTAGCTCAAAAAAAAAAAAAAAAAAAAAGCCAGAAAAGATGGCTCAGCAGACAAAGGCACTTACCACCAAGCCTGACAATCTGAATTCAATTCCCAGGACCTATATCGTGTGAGGAGAGAATTGGCTCCCACATGTGCAAGTACATATGAGTGCATGTAACTCACACATACAAAAAACACATATGACAGACTATGTGAGAAAAACCAATTTCAAACTAGCTTGGATCATAGATACAGATATAGATGATCGATTGATAGATGATAGAGATATAGATATAGATATCTCCTCCTCTACATTGCTAACAAACGCTTCAGTACTTAGAAATCCTAACCCTCATCCCTAAAGAACAGATAAACTACTCATTACTCAAAGTCAGCTAGAGACTCGTTTGCTTCTTGTCTCAATGTGCAACTGAAGTCTGCTTCCCTCAAGTGTTCCATACTCCACTGTCACAATCCTCTCCAAAAGGAAAAGTCTCTTTAATTTACTTGCCTGGTTCTACATGTTTCTGGTCTGTGAGTATAGATCCACAGAAGTGTGTGCCAGCATATATGAGACTCTGGGGTCTGAGTCCCCAGTGCCACAAAAATCAGAATTGAACAGTGAATTAAATTAAGTTGTAAACTTGGCTAACTCCTTCTCCCTGGGTCAGCTGTCTGCTTCACTTTTTAAGAGTTCTCAAAGCTCATCAAAGTCAACTCTAACTCTTCACTCGGTGAATCTATGCAACAGGACACAAGAATTTAGCTGCCATCATTCTAAGGAACTACTATAAATATGGACAAGTCCACTCTTATACTACATCTTCACTGTGGATGGAGGGTTCTGTCCAGCCCAGTCCTGCAGCCCCTCAGTCCCAAATAAATACACAGGGGCTTATTTTAATTATAAACTGTTTGGCCAATGACGCAGGCTTCTTATCAGCTAGCTCTCTCTTAATTATTAACTCATTTCTATTAATCTGTGTACCTCCACGTGGTCTTGGCTTACTGGTGATGCCCGGGCCTCTTTCTTCTTCAGCAGCTACATGGTGTTTCTCTCGAGACTCACTGTTTTCCTCTTCCCTGAATTCTCCTAGTCTGATAGCCCCACTTATACTTCCTGCCTGGCTACATCCTGCCTGTCCACTGGCCGAAACACTTCATTCATCAACCAGTAAGAGAAACATATATTCACAGCACACAGAAGGACATCCCCCATCACTTTACACTGTCTTGACAGTCGTACTATCAACTCCTGCTCTGCTGACTTATCCCACCCATTCCAACTCCTGCACTCCTGCTCAGACTTCCCTGCCCTGAGTTCACACTTCTGACTCCCAGACTAGGATCATGCATAGGGATGTCACAAGCATGTTCTCGTTTTCATGTGAAGGAAAACATGAATACTATCTACTTATTCCTCTATCTTTGCTTTTGATTCCACATAACAATTCCCATCTTCAGCCATTAGTAAAAATATCTGACTTAAGATTACTTTCATCTTTTAAATATGAAAATATACTGTGAAAGGCCAATTTTTACTCCAATCTTCAACTTTACTTCCCCCAAACTACCCATTCATGCCATTTAATTCCTACAGCTTAACTAACTACAGCACAAATCAAAATGAATTACCCATCTTGAAAGTATACTTCAACAGTGTATACTTCATTGCTCCACACCCGAGTCAGTTAATTTAGATTTTATGTAACTGTCCATCTTAAATATGGCTGGAGAGCAAGACACATTTAGTAAATATGTCTCCTCACTTCAACAAGAATTATACAAAACTACATATACTTCCAACAACCAGAGTTCTCATGTTTCTCAAGTCAGTAGGACAAAACTTAAAATTGTGGGCATCTCGAAACCATTGTGGTACCTGGAATACTTGACAGGGCAGCTCCATGTATTACCTATGTTTTACACCAGCCTTGTTAAGAACACTGAGTACATGAATTTGAGGATGAGAGGTGCCATAAGACTGCCTGGAAATCCAGAGCTCTGACTCTAAAACAGGGCTGCTGAGCACTACAGACTCTCCAGCCCCCAGATACGAATGATAGCAAAAGAAGGAAACTGTAAAGTCGGCGACAAAGCTCCGTGTTTTATAAAGCTAAAATGTTTTATAAAAGCCCTATGTAAAGGTCAAACACCCACTTCAGAACGGTGTCTCTCCTCTGGATGTGGGAAGAAGATATGACTGGGAAGGCATACACACAGAGGGCTTCAAACGTACTCAGAATATTTTACTTAAGCTGGGTGCTGACACGTAAATATTTATTAAATTAGTTCCCATTAAGTTTTGGATGCCTAAAATTTTGTAATTAAAAAAAAAAGAACAAAAGGTCACAGCACATAATCAAATGAGTATCACATTAGGAACCCTGAGAAATATCTCAGGGTAGAAAGTACCCAGGGGAGACACTTTGTGAAGCAGGTCTTGACGGAAGAATAAAACAGACTACAGGAAAGTGATAATGATAACAACAACAACAAACTTTTCTCTTTTTTCTATATTATTTTTTGAGACAGTGCCTCACTCTGCAGTCCAGGCTGGCCTAGAATCTTGAGAGATCTTCCCTTCTCAGCCTGTGCGCTGGGATGGCAGGCATGCACCACCACAGCCAGCTAACACAAACTGGTCTAAAGGAACAGCATGGACCAAAACGAAACTGGGAGCACCCATGGCCTGCAGCTGGATACAGAACACCAGGAAAGCGTTCTGAGGCCAGGCTCACCTTGTCACACAGCAGCAGCAGAGGCTGGGGAGAAAGCCACAGACTTAGACTACAGAATCCAGCCCCCTGCCCCACACTGTATCACTAACGGAGGGGAAAGCATAACTGGGGTGATATTTTAGCAAAGTAAACTGGAAGCTACATGCAGAACAAACTAAAGCAAACTGTTCTATGGGGTGCTGGTTCTGCAAGACAGCAAGGGGGCAAGGGTCCACAACCCCCCACTATCCCAAACACAGCCTTTCGCCTGTAAAAAACGTCTCCACAGTTAAACAACTTTTGCAAAGTACAGCATACAACTGGCTAGTTAGGATACACCACGGCATTCACATGTATTCACGTGTGCCACACCACTCTGAAACACAGCAAACTAGATGAAATAATGAAGGAATGGCTCCACACAGAAAAAAAAAAATTAAAATGCCAACTGAGCAGCAGCAACAGGTCGCATGGGCTTGGAGAGGGCAACACACATGCCGTGGTGAAATGCACCTGAATGTGACCACAGTGCTCCTCTGGGCAGAAGGACAGATGGGACTTTCACTGAGATTAAGAGGAAGTGAGCTGACGGTACAGAGGTCGCAGAGAATGACAGACCACCACACTACAGAATTATAAAGGGCCCCAATCTGTGTAATAAGAGCACACAACACTGATGTGAGGCAACTCTGTAAATATTTGTCAATCGTATTGGTTTAATAAAACGCTGGTCTGCCAGTAGCCAGGCAGGCAGTACAGGTGGGGCTACCAGACTAGGAGAATTCTGGGAAGAGGAGAAGCTGAGACTGAGACACAGTTGCCAGCCAGACGCAGAGGAAGCAACATGAGAATGCCTTACTGAGAGAAAAGGTACCAAGCCACGTGGCTAAGCATAGATGAGAATTATGGGTTAATTTAAGTTGTAAGAGCTAGTTAGTAATAAGCCTGAGCAATAGGCCAAAGAGTTTATAATTAATATAAGCCTCTGTGTGTTTATTTGGGACTGAAGGGCTGAGGGACTAGGCAGGACAGAAACCTCCATCCACACACTGCCTTTGCGGCCCATCAGATTCTGGCACTCTTACTTAACCAAGTTACTTAACCTCTCCGTGTTTCATTTATGAGTAAAACACAAGCTAACAATAGCACTGTACTAAACGTACTATGAAGCACGTTACTAAGAGCTTTACACATGAGCCCATTTCATTCCCATGACATATTTTACAGGTGAAGACATTTAAATTTAGAACTAGCATAGTAAGTGTTAGGGCCAGGATTGCTATTTCTCAAGACAACTAACCAAAGGATGGTAGGTACCAATCACATCACATCATAATGTCACATGACACACCAGGCAGATGAAGGTGTGTAAGCCTTCTAGATACTTGGACACACACACACACACACACACAAATCACCCAGTGAGTCTCTGGAACAAAGCCCCAATATTAAGTCACAATGTATAAACTTCCTGGCAAACAATACAATTTCAACAATGGCAGCTATACTACATTACTAGACTGCAAAGATCAAAATAGAAACTCAGAAATTCACCTGTCAGTAACTCTTAGGCTTCTATGTGGCAAACCCATTATATCTTCATCTATAAAATAAGACTGCTTTCTGTAATCCAACCTGTCCCATAGAGTTGGTGTGAGAATAAATATTATGGGTTTGAAATGCTATGAAAGACAATGAGATATTAAGATATAAAAGATTAGTATTCCCGTGTCTTTTGCTTTTTAGAAATACCTTTCTGGTGGGACAGCAAAATAACCCAGAAGGTAAAGGCACTTGCCACCAATCCAGATCATAGGAGGGGAGGAAAAAAAAAAAAAAAAAAAGATTTGCACTTCTAGATTGAAATGAAATTTAAAGTTGAAAATAAGTCTGTTGTATTTGCAACCACTGCTTTGTAAAGAGTAAATCACTACGGAATTATCACGCACAACTTCTGATTGTCCAGGTTCGCTGATGTCTCGTCAGACGCCTGTATTTTCTTACAACGCTAATGAAATTGATAATTTACAGTAGAGCTAATCAATAAGGGACTTCTACTTCGATTCAGTCATTCAAGCAGGCCTATGCCATGGTCTCAGAGATCCCCCCCCCCCTTATGGCCCTTCTAAAGCAGAAAGAAAAAAAAAAAACAAGTTTCAGGTTTTCTTCCATGTTACTGGGGGGCGTGGGGGCAGTAGTATCCAGACGTCAGACACCAATAACATGCTAGGAAACCTATCAACTGACAGCCTGTCCCTTCTGGGACCCTGTCCACAACCTCCGTTTTTCACACACGAACAGATGGGTTTCTAGGACCCCAGGCTCACACATTTAATCACGCAGTTCACAACCACTGGCTCTCAAAGTCCCTACACCTTTTTAATTATTCCACGCTCATGAGTCCAACACTTTCCACCTAAAGATCTCCAGCTATCAGAGCACACGAAGCCTCTCATCTTCACCGCAGCACTCTCTCGGGGAGAACTGTGTAAATTAAAAAGAAAGAGTGAGGTTCAGTGTTTTCTGTCCAGAATCAAACAATTAGTTGATTCGCTCTCGGGGCGGAGGGAGTGCATATCATGGATTTTTATGGATGGGTCATTTATTTTAGCTTCCTAAGACCACCGAAAGCATCAGTCCCACCGTGCTGTGTACACATACGCATCCAAAGGGTCCAACACTCAACACCAACAATGCGTGACACACCAACAATGCCACTATTTTTACACGCGAAACTGTAGGAGGGAGGGGTTCTGACTTAACATTCCTCGGGTCTCCCGTCCATCAACTCTCTCCAGGACTTGGGGCGCGGAGAAACACCTGTCACTGCAGCGTGCCCGTGACGCTGTTTGCATCCTGCGTGACTATTAAACTATTAATACGTTTAATTTTCTCCAGCTGCAAATGAGCAGGCAGCGCGTCTTCTCGAGGCGAAGGGCGGTCTGATGTTATGAAGAGAAAGGAAAATAAAAAAGGACAGGAGAAAGCAAGAAAGCAAGAGAAGCGTGCACCGATGTCCTCGTCCCCGAACCCTGCGAGCGAGCCGAGCGCCAGGCCCCGGGCGAGCCGAGCGCCGGCAGCGGACACCCGGCGTCCCCTCAGGGCCCCGGGCCTCGCGGAAGGACGCGGCCCGGCGGCCCGGCGGGCGGGCGGCGGGCGGGCGAGCGGGCCGTGGGCGCCTGGTCGCAGCAGGCCTGGCCTAGCCGCCCCCGCCCCGCGGCTTCCGTCCTCCTCCCGCTCCCGCTCCCGCCGTCCTCACCTCTTGGGCGCCGGCGGCTGCTCCATGGCGGCCGGAGGCAGGCAGCGAGGAGGGCCGAGCGCGGGCGAGCACACCGGGAAACTCCCGGGAACTCGGAACAACTTTCCCGTCCCTCCGCGGCGGATCTCCCTCCCGCTCGGGAACGCGGCTCCTCCCGGCCGCCCCGCCCCCCCCGCCCGCGCCCCGCCCGCCCCGCCTCGCCTCAGCCGCGGCCTGCGCTGGGAGCTCGGGAAGAAGAGCCGAGCGTGGTCGAGAGCAGTGGCGGGGCCCGGAGGGGTGGGCGGGGGCCCCGGAGAGGTGGGCGGAGCCGAGTGCGGCCGGGGCAGGGAGAGAGTGGATAGAGCGGAGCGCGGCCGAGAGCGGTGGGCGGGGCCCGGAGAGGGTGGGCGGAGCCGAATGCAGCTTGGAGAGAGTGGATAGAGCCGAGCGCGGCGGAGAGAGGTGGGCGGGACCCGGAGAGGGTGGGCGGAGCCGAATGCAGCTTGGAGAGAGCGGATAGAGCGGAGCGCGGCCGAGAGCGGTGGGCGGGACCCGGAGAGGGTGGGCGGAGCCCAATGCAGCTTGGAGAGAGCGGATAGAGCGGAGCGCGGGCGAGAGCGGTGGGCGGGGCCCGGAGAGGATGGGCGGAGCGCAGCCAGGAGAGAGTGGGCGGAGCCGAATGCCTCTCGGAGTGGGTAGAGCCGAGGGTCGAGAGCAGTGGGCGGGGTTAAGGAGAAGGTGGGCGGAGCCGAGTGTGACAGGGCGCGGCTCTGAGAGGGTGAACGGAGCCGAGCGCGGCCGGGATATTGCTCGGAGCCGGAAGAGGATGGGAGGAGCCGGGAGGGTGTGGGCGGGGCCGAATGCTGACCGAAGAGAGTAGACGGAGCCTAGCGCCGCTGACGGAGAGTGGGCGGGGCCGAGAGTGGCTGGGGAGGGAGTGGGCGGGACCTGGAGGGTGGGCGGGGCCTAGCGCGGCCCGGAGGGGTGGGCGGGGCCGAGCGCTCTGCTGGGACTCGGGCGAGCCGCAGCCTAGAGGAGGGCAAAGCCCGAGCTGGGCAGGAGGCGACGCCAGGGCAGCTGGAGGAGAGACCTCCCCGCCGGGGCGCTGCCCACCTCGTGTCTCCGGGCTCCTCGAGGAAGCATGCCACTCATCCTGTAAGCCGTCTGGAGTCTGAGTACCTGCCCACACTGCCCTCGCTGGTCTGCTTGTAATTATTAGTTACCATTGTCAGCTACGGTCCCCCAGCCCTCGAGCCTCAATTTGTAACTGCAGTAGTTGGGATACCTCTGGAAATTCTGGCTGATTTTGGTTGTGTGCAAGCCCAATAATTAGTCTGATGACAGAAAATGTTTACTGCGGTGATCGCTCAGTGAGCCACACTGAGAGCACCAGGTCCCGCTGCCGTGCTGTGGGGTAACCTAGGAAACCGACCACTCATAAGGGTGCCGAGGAAAAGATACGAGGTTCCTTTCCTTCCTTTCCTTTCCTTTCTTCCTTTCCTTTCCTTTCTTCTTTTCCTTTCCTTTCCTTTCTTCCTTTCCTTTCCTTTCTTCCTTTCCTTTCCTTTCTTTCCCTTCCTTTCCTTTTCTTCCTTCCTTCCTTTCCTTTCTTCCTTTCCTTTCCTTTTTTCCTTTCCTTCCTTCCTTCCTTTCCTTTCCTTTCTTCCTTTCCTTTCCTCCTTTCCTTTCCTTTCTTCCTTCCTTTCCTTTCTTCCTTTCCTTTCCTTTTTTCCTTTCCTTCCTTCCTTTCCTTTCCTTTCCTTTCTTCCTTTCCTTTCCTATCTTCCTTTCCTTCCTTCCTTTCCTTTCCTTTCTTCCTTTCCTTTCCTTTCTTCCTTCCTTTCCTTTTCTTCCTTTCCTTTCCTTTCCTTGCTTCCCTTCCTTTTCTTCCTTCCTTTCCTTTCCTATCTTCCTTTCCTTCCTTCCTTTCCTTTCTTCCTTTCCTTCCTTTCCTTTCCTTACTTCCTTTCCTTTCTTCCTTTCCTTTCTTTTCCTTTCCTTCCTTTCCTTCCCTTCCTTCCCTTCCTTTTCTTTTTTTCTTCCCTTCCCTTCCCTTCCCTTCCTTTCCTTTCCTTCCCTTCCTCTCCTTCCTTCTTTCCTTCCTTTCTTCCTTCTTTCTGACCCCAACAGCCCTAAACCCATCTTAATTTGACCCCTTACACATCCATTTGTTTGTATACTATTTAACCTTGAAATACACACACACACACATAAACACACACACTCACACACACAAACACACACACACACAAACACTCACACACACACACACACAAACACACACACACACATGCACACAAACACACACACTCACACACACACACACACAAACACACACACACACACAAACACACACACACACACACAAACACTCACACACACACACACACACATGCACACAAACACACACACTCACACACACACACACACACACAAACACACACACAAACACACACACACACACAAACACACACACTCACACTCACACACACACACACACACGCACGCGCGCACGCCATTGTCATTTTGTTTAAACATCAGTACTGAAAAGGACTTTTTAAACTATCCGTCCACCTCCCATCCTCCTCGCTTCCACACCCAGCTCTCTTTTCTGTGGTTCAGCAGCTGAGAAATTCATAATATTTTTCTTTCAACTTCTCAGACTTTCCAACAGGTTCCTTATTGTCTTAGCAGCTTTATCCTACAGTGAGCCATTCCCAACCCAACCACCAGAACCCTGGCTGGCTGCTCCCAAGGCAGTGATTGCTGGCGTATGTATGATGCTCTCTGCGGTGAACTTTTCCCGACCTAAATGTGAGTCATCTGAAAGCCAAACCCTATCATTTACTCTCCCTGATTCTCATATAAGTGCCTGGCGCATCCAGCCCTGGGCTGCACAGGTTCTTTTTGCTAACTCGGTTCACTGTCCTTCTGAACCTGGGTCTTATGGTGAATGCTAGCCAACACTGCTTCCCAGACCACTTGTGATTGGCTCTGGTGATAGACTCAGGCGGAAGTTGGAGAAAGGGAGGAGCAGGAAGTCACTGTTTACTTACTCCTCTGGTCTTCTCGAGAGGTCATCTAAGGCATTCCTCTCAAGACAAGCTAACAACTTGCCTCCCTCGCCCTCGTCCCTCTGGAATTATGGGTTTGTGGTGGTTTTAATGAGAATGAATCACACGGGTTCTGGTGGCTCCTGATTTTATCAGATTATTAACCCATCCAGGGCACCTCTGGAGACACCTTATAATTTCACCCATCAAAAGATGAATGAAGAGGGAGTTTCTTGGCTCTCTGAATTGTATAACTCGAGAGCCACCAAAATCGTGTATATATAGTTCGTGGTAAGATATTCAGAAGTTGGTATCCCTAAGAGTGTCTTGCTATTTCCCTGGGCATCTCTCCTTCTCTCAAACTCTGTATTTAAAATCTATGTTAAGATCGTCTTTTCATGAATTTCGAGTCTTCTGTGAGAGGCTCACGCCCATGCTCTCAACTACGCTTCTATTATTTTCTTACGTGCCTTTCTTCCTATTTTTAAGAAAATCCAAACTCCACTTCATATTGGTTAGTGCCAAAATTCTTCTTAACATCAAAGCCTGGGCTCTGGGTTTGTCTGAGTCTGGATCCCCAAAAAGATTAATCAGGCCACTGAGAGTGACAGTGTGGAGCTGTGTGTCTGTCCCTGTTGACAAGGTTACAAACATGTACTGTCATGCCTGGTTTACATAGGACTGGTTATTGTACCCAAAGCTTTGAGCATGTTAGTTAGACAAGCCTTCTACCAGCTGAAAGAGACAGCCTTGGTCCTAGAGTGCCATGTTTTAAGAAAGAGAAGTTCCTAGAGCATTTATTCCCCGGGCAGGTGTTTGCTGAATGAGTGTGTAAGACCCCCGGAAGCTCAGGCCCCCAGGATCTCAGCCCAGGACCACGGTCACCCCAATCACCAGGCAGAGTCAAAAGCTTGATGCAAACTGCACAAGGCTTTATTGTTGTTTAACGAGCTAACCCCATGTTAGCTCGGGTCTTTCATCCACCCACCATGGCGGATGGCTAGAAAGATGGCTCAAAGTGTCTGCATAGAGATCTTATAGGGCAGAGTAAGGGGAATGTCTAGGGGTACACACAGGCTCACAATTGGTGTGCCTCCAGGCTTGGAGGACTTGCCCTGTGTTGATTGGTCAACTGGTTGTTATGGCCCATAGGCCCTCCCAGGGTGGTTGCTATGCTTTGTGTGTCATTGCTGTGCACTTGTCCATAAAACACACCCAGAGCTGTAAAGCATAGCACCACCAGCTAACTTCTGATTGGTTCCTTGCCACGAGGCAGGCATCTGACCTCTTAGTGACCAAGGCAAGGTCAGGCAAGCATGTGTTCAGCTGTTATGGCTGCCGAAATGGGGAGCTGGTCCCTTCAAGTGGAGATCAATTTCCACAGAGAAAACATTGAGAATTTTAAAAGGCCACTGATGCATGAATTATACACTGAAAGCAGAGCGAGTTGGTCACGGCTGTAGCTTCATGGGTACACATTTGTCTAGCATGTGCAAGGCCCTGGGTTCAACCTCCAACTCCAGAACAAAACCACAGATAAAAATGAGTGTGCCAGCTGGGTGGTGGTGGTGCACGCCTTTAATCCCAGCATTTGGGAGGCAGAGGCAGGTGGATTTCTGTGAGTTCCAGGCCAGACTGGTCTACAGAGCAAATTCCAGGACAGCTAGGGCTGTTACACAGAGAAATCCTGTCTCAAACAAAACAAAACAAAAATATGAGTGTGCCATAAATCATTTTGTTTCCTCCAAATTCATCTGCATTGCCTGCTCTTCAAAATGGAGAGACATGTAATGCCTTCATTACAACACTTCTCATGGGTTTGGGTGAGGGAATCTAAGGATTGAATAAAGACAAGACAGTAGGTCATTCTTGCAAGGAGAATGCAGTTTATTTCAAAGGGGAGTAGATTTATATACCATAGCAGCCACAGTGGAAAAGTATTCAGGTCAAGGTTCATACATACCCCCAAGCCCCCCAGCAATGGGCAGATAGTTTGCATTCTTGCATACAGGCCTATTTGGAAGGAGGGAACAAGGAAGTAAATACCTAGTCATGAGACAATCAGCAGACCCCAAGGGCACGAGATGATAAGCAGACCCCAAAGGGTCCCAACAGAGACACCCTTTAAATATTTCTGTTTTATTTTTATGTGTGGGAGTGTTTGCCTTCATGTATTTCTGTGTGCCAAATGTGTGCTTGGTGCCTATGGAGGCCAGAAAGGGCATCAGATCTCCCTGGAACTGGAGTTCCAGAAAGTTGTGAGCTGCCATACAAGTGCCTGGAATCAAATCCAGATCCTCTGCAAGTACAGCAAATTCTCTTAAGCCATCTCTCCAGCTCCTAAATATTATTTTTCTTTACAAGATTGTCCCGCGCCCGCTCTGTATTCCTCGCCAGCAAGAAACACACGCAGGACACTCGGATCCTTCTGCAGACAAGCTTTAATGCATTAGACTGAGCAGAGACTGAGCAGAGACTGAGCAGAGACTGAGCAGAGACTGAGCAGAGACTGAGCAGAGACATTGAACCAAGAAAACCATCCCTATATAAAAGGCTGACCAGCCGCCTGGGACGTATTACCCTATGAATGGCTTTAGCTCCTCAGGCTAAAATGAGCCACGGGATAGGCAGAGATCAAAGGAATGGAGATTACCCAGCGCCTGTGAAGTAATTTACACCTATGTCAGAGTGGGTGAAACAGGACAATGAAACAGGTATTTATTATGAGACATGGACGGTCCAGGCCAGCCCAGGAAAAGGAATGGAGATTACCCAGCGCCTGTAAAGTAATTTACACCTTGGTGTCTTCAGGCAGCATTATAATGCAGGAACCGGCTTCCTACATATCACCCTTTTTTTATTAATTAATGAAAAGGCTTTATATTATTACAAGCAAATAGGTCACCCATATGTTGAGGGATAGAGGCAGGGGTTGACCTTCCCAAAATCAAACATTAAGACTGTGTACGAGAGTCACCATCAGGCTGTCAGTTTGACCCGAAGTACTCCCGACCTGTCCTCTGCCATTTTTCTGGGAAAGGGAAATTCTCAAGGCAGGTAACCCTTATGCAGGTCAACGTACCTCCCAGAGAAGCCTGTATAATAGGCAACTCTGTGCGATGCCTATGCTCAGCATCCCTCTTTGGGGCTGCACAAACCAGACACTCTACCCTGTGCAGTGAGCCTAGGCTCCGGGTGTGCAAGAGCTGTCTGGCCGGCGGCCTATCGCTTAGTAGCCAAAAATATAAGCGCTTGGATGATCTCTTGGTTTAAGCCCTGGAGCTTACATGCCAGCCAAAGAAGTAACAGCATTTCGCAGGCGGCTGCATCAAACAATTATATCCATCCCTTTTCTCACAGACCAGCCAAAAATAACAGCAATCTGTAAACGGCTGCATCGAACAATTACCCCCACCCCTTGCCATCTCTCCGCCAAGGACAGGAGTTAATCTGGATAACAATAGCGGCTCTCAACTCCCGGGGGTAGAGGGTGGAGTTTCGACTTTTGAAGGTCTGCAGAGGCTCTTTAGGTTGAATCTTTCTGGGATCCATAGGGGATTCTCTTCATCCTGTGAGAAAACATAATATCGCTCCCCTGGATCTTATGAGAATAGGATCCGGGCCTTTCCAAAAATCAGTTAAGATATCTTTCCATTTTACCATTTCCTTTTGGCCTTTTAGTTTTTGAGGTGAGACGCTTGGCCTCGGTATGGCCCCCAGCGTTAATGTAAATGAGGCTTTAAAGCCCCAGGCATTCCAGGCCTTTAAGAAGTGTTGAATAGCAGGCATGGCCTTTTCCCCTATCAAAGACTGGGAAAGCCATCTGTAATTTTTTTCTCTCCTCTGATGGTAAGAAGGAGTCGGTACCAAATAGTGGGTGTGCTGATAGAAGTACACCCGCTGAATTAACAAGCGATGGCCTCATATTTGTTTTTACTTTTGGCAGCTCCTCCTCTAGCTCTGCTTCCTTGTTAGAGTCTAAAATCTCAGAGTCTGAGCTGCTCAGCTCCAAGGCTTCCAGTTTCGTTGTAGGGCAGAGGCTAGGTTCCTCATCTCTCCTAAATTTACCGGGGTGTGACCGGCCATTCCCCATTCTTTCTCCCTCCTTCTCTGTCTCTCCCTCATCCAGCTGAGCTGTTCCTTTTAAAACTTTATCTCTTGAGCTTTTAGAGTCATTAGAGCTATCAAGATTTAAAGCTTTATACACTCCCTTGTCAGTAGACATTCCAGGAGGTCTTTTTTTCTTATTTGTTGCTGTATACACTCCCTTGTCACTAGACACCCCGGGAGGTCCTTTTTTCTTATATGTTGCAGTTTCTCTTCTTACATATACTCCCATGTCACTAGACATCCCGGGAGGTCCTTTTTTCTTATATTTTATTGTTAGGCGCGCCCCATCTCTCATTACATTCGGTTTCTGATATGTAATTCTGGACTTCTTTAAGATTGCTGTAACAGTGAGAAAAGTCAAAATAGCTCCTAGTAAAAGCATAGAAGCCTCTATATTAACCTCTCACAATAGCAACATTCCCAAGCCAAAGTCTAGAAAAATCATACCTCTCCGAATTTTTCTCATTACATTTGGTTTCTGATATGTAATTTTGGACTTCTTTAAGATTGTTACAACAGTGAGAAAAGTCAAAATAGATTAACCTCCCAAAATAGCAACATTCCCAAGCCAAAGTCCAGAAAAATCATACCTCTCCGAATTTACCACCCTGCAGTTCTGAATCCGCCTCGTTAGAGGGGTCTCTGAGGTGCTGGAGATGTTAAGCTTCCCGGGTTTCGGCACCATATGTCCCGCGCCCGCTCTGTATTCCTCGCCAGCAAGAAACACACGCAGGACACTCGGATCCTTCTGCAGACAAGCTTTAATGCATTAGACTGAGCAGAGACTGAGCAGAGACTGAGCAGAGACTGAGCAGAGACTGAGCAGAGACTGAGCAGAGACATTGAACCAAGAAAACCATCCCTATATAAAAGGCTGACCAGCCGCCTGGGACGTATTACCCTATGAATGGCTTTAGCTCCTCAGGCTAAAATGAGCCACGGGATAGGCAGAGATCAAAGGAATGGAGATTACCCAGCGCCTGTGAAGTAATTTACACCTTGGTGTCTTCAGGCAGCATTATAATGCAGGAACCGGCTTCCTACACAAGATCATATGAGTCAAACTTTGTGTCTTAGCTTGGTTTTCTATTGCTGTCAAGAGACACCATGGCCACAGCAACTCTTATCTTTCATTGGGACTGGCCCTGCAGTTCAAAGATTGAGTCCGTTGTTATCGTGGCTGCAAGCAGGGAGGCATGGCAGCTGAGAACACTAAATCCAGATGGTCGGACAGCAAGAAGAGAGAGACCCACACTGAGCCTGGCTTGAGCATCTGAGACCTCAAAACCAGTCCCCCTCTCGGCTCTGGGCCATTCAGCTCTTTAGTGGAACAATCAGGTGTTTTAGGCAGGCAATGTAACACAGCTTCACAGAATTAAACAAATGCAACCTAAAAGAGGTGTCTCTCCAGAGCGAGTGCCAGGATAAGCTCCAAACCTACACAGAGAAACCCTGTCTTGAAAAACCAAAAGAAAAAGAAAAAGAAAGGAGAGATGGCTCAGAGGTAAAGAACATTGACTGCTGTTCAAGAGGACCGGAGTTCAATTCCCAGCAACCACATGGTGGCTCACAACCATCTGTAATGTGATCTGGCGCCCTCTTCTGGTGTACAGGGATACATGCAGACAAAACACTATACATAATAAATCTTTAAAAGAAGAAAAGAATGCAACACATCTTTGCCTCATTAAACAGATGCTCCACAGCATAAAGGAAAGTAGCCCATCTTACTCTAATATCACGCAGCACTGTGTGCACTATATCATGGCTCTTTATTGACGTGGAAGGGCCTCCTAGACAAGTGGAGGGCTGGGGATACTGCTCAGTGGTAGCACACTGGCCTCACACGGGCTTCACACGCTTCATACATGCAGTGCCGTGGATTCGATCGTCAGCACCACTCACACACATACACACCCATCTGCACATATGTCTGAGTACACATTTAGACTTTTTTTTTTCTTCCAAGGAAATGAAATACTTAAGGTTAGCCTAGCTGTACATCCCAGCCTCCTACCGGTAGTATTATTGGCCATGTATCCAAATTCTGGCCGATGAGGTCAAAGCAGAAGTATCTGAGTTAACTCCTGGGAACTTCCATAGCTCCTTTAAAAAGGAAACAGCTGGTACCTTTTATGCCGATTCTCAATAGGTCTAAACAGCAATGGTCTGTTCTCTTAGACCTGCGGATCCGCTGAGGCAGCTGGGCTCCATGTGTCCCCCCAGACCAAGGCTGTAGGGTGGCTGTCCCTTCTAGTGACAGCAGAGAGAAGGAGGTGCCAAACTATGCAGGCTTCTGAAGGCCTGGGCTTGAAACAGTGACTCCTTCTGCCTAGTGGTGCCCACCAAACCAGTTCACAGGTACCCCATCTATGATGGCTCCAGGGCAAGGATAGGCGGTGAGAGGTGAGGAGGAGACTGGAATGATTAGGGTATAGAATGCAGATTTTATTTACAGATACTAACAATAGTAGTCTAAGGTGTCAGGGCTTGGAGTTGAAACCAATTTTTTTTTTTTTTTTTTTTTTTTGAGACGGGCTTTCTTTGTGTAGTCCTGGCTGTCCTGGAACTCGCTTTGTAGTCCAGGCTGGCCTCAAACACACAGAGATCTTTCTGCCTCTGCTTTCCTGAGTGCTGAGATCAAAGGCGTGTACCACCACCGCCTGTCCAGAGACCAAAGTCTACTGGATTCAAGACATACTGTTTTAATCTTACCATCATGCATTTTTGTTTCCATTCTGGAACATAGGATAAATTATAAACATTACTTCACTTTTTAGAAAACCTTTCTTGGATACTATAGTCTTTTTACTGTTGAAAATGTACTTCAGAACCATGTTGTGAAATTCCCAGAAACACACAAGAAAACTAGTAACAAATAAGCAAACAAACAGGAGAAAAACTTACGAATTTATTCAGGAAGGTGCTGACATCTTTAAGCCCTTAGGTTTCTCCAAAAGCGGTATGATGTGGCTATCCCTGTCTCTGTGATTTATGGAGGCCTATTTTACTAATGTTATTCACAGTCCTTCCAAATCTCCAGGTATTCAATCATTCTATCTATAAATATTAATGACATCACCTTCTAACATTTATAATTCCTATTTTGGTATTCTGCCTAATTTCAGCCCAAATGCTGCTTTAAAATTTGGGGATAGAGTTATTGGAAGTTCTCTCACCAAGAAGTATTATGCTGACATTTTAAAAATACTTTTAAATACAGATGACATATATTAGATATTTTATTATACATATGATGTACATGTATTGACTGTCCGAGTGTGTGTGTGTGTCGGTGTGTGTTGTTAGGGAATCAGATCTAGAGCTTCATAGATGCTAAACAAACCTTACTACTGACAAAAAAAACCAACTCCGTTCTTTTAAACTTTATTTAATTACATTTTTATTCATTTACTTCCCATGAGAGGGGATGGGGCACCCTGAATACTGTGTGCATGGTGGCCGGAGAACAACTTGTGGGAGCCATTTCTTGACAGCCATGTAGCTCCTGGGGGTTGAACTGAGGTCCCAGGCTTGGCTATAGGGGCCTTTACTCCCTGAGGCATCCTGCTAGCTCCTTTATTCTTTTAAAAGAGCTTTTTTTTTTTTTTTTTTTTTTTTTGCTTAAGTCATCCATCTTCAGATGTCATTGAATAATCATTAGGAAGCTATTAAGTAATTTTTCTCTATTATCCTTAGGAAATCCTCATGCCTTTCCTGATATTAAAACACAGCTGGATTACCGGGACCAATATTTCTTGATTGATGTGAATTATTACTGAGTGTGTAATTAGAATTAACCTTCCATTATGGTTTTCAGACCTGTCGATTGCTATATTCTGAAGCTGTAGAAGCTAGGAAAGTTTGGTTGGATGCCTACTACACGTTTGTGGAATGACAGCCCTGCTTTCCTTTGATTGCCAGCAAAAATACACTCATGTATGTCATGTGTGTGGTATGCTTACTTTAAATAGAAGCAACATAAAATTCCAAGTGTGATGCACCTGGTCTACAAGCCAACACACGATTTTTTAATATTTTCTGCTTCCTTGCTGAGACTTCTGATTTCTGTATTTTATTTCCCATTGTCTTGTACACATCATTTTTACTCTTTAAAATCCATGTTCCTAAACTCAGGCTTCTGTGTCTCTTCCAGTGCCTAAGCAAACCCATCAAGGTTTTCAATGTGAAAATGTCACTTTGTGTACCTTAGCCAGATTTATTGCAGTAACAAACAATTCAAGACTCTTCAGCTTCAAAAAGCCAGCTCTGATTTCTGGCTTGACATGTCTGGCTATGTAACCAAAAGCAACAGGGTCCCATCTCAGTAAGTGCAAACCTGAACAAGCCTGGCCCTGGCCGAGACACAAAAGAGCAGAGGGATTCAGAGCCTGACCAACGAAGGAAAATACAGCATGATTTCCAAAGCAATGCCCTCCTTGAATAAAGGAAGCATGGGGGATTTTATGTGGGGATATATATATATATATTATTCATACACACATACATACATACATACATACATACATACATACATACATACACACACACACTTAAGGATGGGTGTGTTCCTGAGCATGCTTAGTTAAGGAGCACATTTCTGAACATGCTTCATTTAAGGTCATAACTTCAGGAGAGACTGCACTTTGGAGACTGCGCTGTTGGCTTGTGGCAGAGGGAACAACAGAACACTCGTCGCTTCCTCTGATCCAGCAATGCACGCAGAGAACAGGATAGCCCGAAAGATGAACACCATTTGATATGAGGAAAGAAAAATCACCCTTAGACAGCAGCTTTCTCTTCTCCCTGGCACGACAGTTATGGCAATTGGCAGGTGTGTAGCAAGGATTCTACTGTAAGGAGAGGTGAGTCGGGGAGGTTGCCTAGGGAACGCCTAGAGACCATTTCTATTGTGCAGACCCCTTACCCTTGATTTTCAATGAGACTCTGATCCACCCTAGAAGCAGACGTGCACATTTTACAAAAGATATTCAAACTCTTGTGGTTCTTCCCACCCTCGGCTTTCTAGAGAAACACCAGAAAGTTGTTACAGGGGGGAATGTTCTCCAGTTTTGACCACTCCGTTCCCGGCACTTGGTCCCCCGGGTCACCATGCTGCTGAGAAGGCATGAAGGCCAGAGCAGGTGACGACAGCTGCCTCAGATATTTGGCCAGGACTGTCCTTTCAAAGCTGTTTTGTTTGGATTCTGGTTTTGACGTTGCAAAGGTGCACACACTGACTACTTTAAACCAAACAAAGTGCTAGTATAATTTCCATGGGAATATATTTTGGAAGCACTCAGGCGTGAAGAAACGTGATGGTAGACAAAGCTGAGTTTGTTGAAATGGATGTG